>NW_022196896.1:14962948-14993879 GCF_008632895.1 Mastomys coucha
CCCCCCCCCCCCCCCCGTTCACAAACCTTCAGGCAAATTATAGAAGAGGACAGACTGTCAAAGAACAGAAACTCAGAAGGAAAATAAAAGGGGTTAAGTTGGTGAATATTTTGTTGGACATGAAAGAGGTCAAAGGAGTTTGCAGAAAGCTTAAATAAGATAGGAAAGAACGAGTATGATATACCCTAGATAAGCTGAGCATTTTTCCCACCAGAGTGGATATTTCAACAGCAGAGATTTAATCAACAGCACTAGCTAGAAAGTTAGAGGTGAATCAAATATAGGGGAGACCTGGGAAGGGGATGACATTTGAAATGTTAATAAAGAAAATGTCCAATAAAAGGGAAAAATGTTGTAGGATCTGGTGAGGAAAAAAACATACTGAAGTGATAGAATCAAGGTAAAAACCATTTAGGGGGCAGTGTCCTCTGCTGTAAAGGTCTCATAATAGATGTTTGGCAAATTAAAGTAGAAAAGAATTAAGCTCATTTCACAGAATAGGACCTAAAATGTAAGACAAGATATTACAGGACTAGCAAAAATAAACAGCAAAGATTTTCAACCTTGTTTTCTTCTAGAAGGAAGATATGGCTTGAAGAAAGTTATGCTCAAAACAAATGGAAGAACTAGCAACTGTATTCTAATGTCTTTCTCCATACTTCCTTTCAGCTATAAGTTCTACATAATTTAAGTAAAAATATTTCCATACCTACATATATAGACTTTTTGTTTGTCTTATAAAAAACTTAGATGAGCATAGCTGGAATACATGATTATATTCTTAGAAAGCACACTGTATTTTGTGTTATCATAACTGAAATTTCTTTCCTAATAGTATATTACAGCAATGTTTTATTGTAAATCCATAAGAGGCACAGAATAAAGAATTGGTTCTTTATTGTTACCTTCATCATTAATTGACACAGCCTCTGGATAAGTAACAGAGTCTTTGCAAGTGTCAATCTTCTTAAAAACTAAACATGGTTGGAATCTCCCTTACACTTAAAAAGAAAATGGGAGTACCTCAGCCTTATGTCACTTAATGTAGATGAAAAAATCTTTCTAAAACTTAAAAATAAAGCCTAACTTAAGCCTGACATTGGCACATTCTAAAAACTGGCATAAAGCTAAAGACAGGCAATATCACCTTTATAGGCAAATCTACTGCTGGGACATCTAGGTGAAAACATAGCAAAACATACAGAAAAACATGATAGAAGTTAATTTGAAGGATGACACACAGCCACAATCTTTTAAAGAGAAAATCTTGATTGATGATTATACTATTAATTGATGCATTAATCTATATAATTAACTGAGTTACAGATTCAATTTAACATGTGTAAATGGTTGGTAAAGGTGTATGAAGACGTGATTATTTTCAGCTAAAATAGGTAATATATGATAGACTCCTATTGTCTTTAAGTACAAAATATTGAGAAATATTACTTAACTTTGGGTTTTTCTAATTGCCTAAAGCACACATTTTTGTAATGGAATGAAAGAGCATATAATATCAGGTTTCTCCTCTCCAACTTCCTCCCAGATCTCCTGACCCTCCCCACCCACACAAATTTTATTTTCCTTTTCTCATTCTATTTAAAAAACAAACAAGAAACAAAAACAAAGACATGACACAAATCCATAAACAACAAAAAATCAAAATAATACCAAACAGAAGACTAGTAAGACCAAAACAATGCAAAAAGTACACACACACACACACACACACACACACACACACACACACCAAGCACTACTGAGTTCACTTCACATTGGTCAACTATTCCTGGACATGGGCCCTGTCCTGAACTGTGATTAACACACCCACTGAGGCTGATTTCCCTCTTGACTAGAAGAAATCAACAGCATATGTTTTCTTAATTACAGTTGGTACCATTACCCTTCAATATCAGGACTTGATCTGACTTAAAGTTAAGCAGGCTCTGTGTGCACATGTCATGCTGTCATGTCCCTGAGAGTTTGTCTTATGTGTATCTGTCCTGTTCTGTCTAAAGGACTTAATTTCCTTGGAGTCATCTATAATCTCAGGCTCTTACAATATTTCCATATCCTCTTCTCTGAGCATTGATTAACATGTTTCATTTAGGAGAGAGTCCTCCAAGATCTCTCTTTCTTCACATTGTTTAATTGTAGGCTCTGTTAATTGTCATCTACTACAAGAAGATGTTGCTTTGATGCAGAGTGAGCAAAGTACTGACTTGTGGATAGAGTGATATGTCATTAGGAGTAATTTTATTGCTATTTTCTTTTAGCAGAATAATAGTGATATGTTTTCCTCTAGGCCCATGATCTTTATAAGCTTAAATTCTTGGCCACTTTAGCAGTGACAGATATGGGTTCCATCTCGAAGAGTGGGCATGAATCCAATCAAAAAGTTGTTGGTTGTCTCATAGCATTTGTGACAATACTGTACCAGTATATCTTGCAAGCAGATCACGGTTGTAAGTCACGTGATTTGTAATTAGGTGGTATTGATGATCAGCTTACTGTCCAGTACTATGAACATTAATCATCAGAGATGAAGCTTTTAGTTAAGCACTGGAACAGCTTGTCCATGTTTGATGACATAACTGAACATTGTCTTAAAAAATGGGCCCTAGCCATCAGGTTGTGGAAAGCAAACAAAAGCTTTGAGAATAGACTGTGATTTCAGGAAGGAGGAGTTCATGGGACCTCTCTGGCCAATGACTCAACATATGTAACTACTCCTAGCACTGACAGTTTTACTTGTGACACTAGAAGTCTAGTTATGGCATTGTCTCCTATTATTTCATGACTCTATTATATGCCTTTCAAATATGCATACATGTTAAGAAGTTTCTACAGTAGAAGATTTCTATATGGTTTTACAAATGACTTTTAAGGTTAATTGTCCCTCCTCATATTTGCTCCTTTACCGTCTCTCCCACCTTCCTCCCTATTTAGTCCTCCTATTTCAGTTTCCCCTTTGTCTATCCATAATAGTATAATCTATTTCCATTTCCTTAGGAGATCTTCTCCCTCCCTCTAGTCCCTTACTAGATACCAATCTTCTGTGGCAATATAGATTGCAGCACATATGTTAAAAGCTTAAAAGCTAACATTTACATAGAAGGGAAAGCATACAATATTTATCTTTGGGGTCTGGGTTACATCACACGGGATGAGTTTGTCTGGTTCATCCATTTACCTATGAAGTTTAATTTTATTTTCTTAATAGATGAATGTTATTTCATTATCTATTTTTATTATCTATTTATCAATTGATGGATATCTGGGGTATTTCAAATTTCTGACTATTATCAGTAAAGCAGCAATGAACATGGATAAGCAGGTATATCTTCAGTCTATGGCCTTTGAGTATATACACAACAGTGATATAGCTGGATCTTGGGGTACACTAATTTCCAAATATCTGAAGAACTGCCACACAGTACCAGTGTGCACTCCCAGAAGCAATAAATAAGTGTACCCTTTGACTGCATTCTTGTTAGTATGTGCTATCATTTGGATCATTGACCTCGGTCATTCTGATACACTTAAGATGAAATTTTAAAGAGGTTTTAGTTTCCAGTGCTAACTGTGAGCCAAGCATTGTTCTAAAATGCTTCACTTATATTAATTCAGTACTAACAGCAAAAGAGACAAATGATAAATAAACCCCATCTTAGAGATGGAGAGGGTGGTGAGTGAACCAAGATTATCCAGCAGCCCCAAAGGGTGGAGGGAAGCTGTTGATCTGACTTCCAAATATTTTGTTTGACAAATGGTCTTCTCCCCAGAAACTCACAGCGACCTGATGTAGTACTGGTGGAACAAATGGTACTATACTAAAACAGGGGTATGGTTTCTACAGGTCCGTGGAAATAGGAGGAAGTGTGTGGAGACTCTCAGTAAGGAACAAATAAAAAGACAAGGTTACAAACTTGATCTAATTGGGAGATAAAACAGAGGAAGGAAAGAAGATGGGAGGAAATCAGAAGGTTCTGATTCAAAGAACTAGAGGTCCTTATCAGGCTATGGAAGACATGCAGTAAGTGAAAAAAAATGAAAAATTGTGAACCATAGTCAGCTACTGGGATGTTGAGATATGAGAGATTCAGTAGTTCTGTGTAACTCAACCTCTAAAGTAACATCCAGTAAATATGACAAGTATTAAGTAACATAGAATGGAGCAAAATATCAGATAGGAAGGGTGTTGCCTTTAAGCCAGTGAGTTACTGAACAGAGAGGAGAAAAGGAACTGAATGGGACAAGAATGTTGCAAACAGAAGTGCATGTGTCTGCCCTTTCCAGGTCCTCTTACCCCCTCCAGAAATTATTCTAGCTCCAAGATAACAACAGGAATGTGAAATGTGGTTGAGTTTCCTAGCAGGGAATATGGGTTTTCACTACTAAGAATCAAGGAGGCAAAGGGCCCCAATGGGTCTTCTGAATGCCAGAGGCCTTTATCCAGGCTGCCACACAAAGCTGTAGGCCTGTCAGGTGCTGTGGCTTCTACATAAATAGAGAAGAAAAGGGACTAATGTTTCCTCCCATACTTACATAAATCACAAAGTCTTTATCCAATCAGCCATTAGAAAACTATTTACTGAGTGCCAGCTATGTGCCTGGCACACAGCACTTAGAGGACAGATGTCCCTGTTCATCAGAAGCTCAGACCTGGTCTCCAGGGATTTTAGAACCACCATCATAGCCTGAGAGCAGAATGATACATGCCTGTTCTAGCCTGAAGAAGACATTGCATTGGCAATGTATGTATGAAATAACGAAGATATTGTAAAGATTTGAGCATAGTGTCTTACTTTTTACTGTTCTTGTTTCACTAATATACTAATAATAAGAATGAAAGTCAGAGAACATATATATGCAAATCATTGGCATGTGTGGGAAGAAATGTTCTATTTCCCTAAATACTCATCACTCATTTTTTAATCATATGAAACAACTCTTTGAACACAGGTGAATAATTATATTATGTATGTAACTCAAATAAGTCATAATATTAACTAAATTAGTCATCATTTATATGAATTTTTTAATCTAGTATGTAGAATGTGAGACCATACACATACATGTTTTATTTCCAATCATCTGCCCAATAATAAACTAACCTACAATTATTTACTACAATTTATCATTTCATAAGAAATTTCCTAAAATTGTTTGCTAGTAGAATTATCCAAAACTTCTCTTTTTCGTTGAGAATGGGTTTTATTTTAATACATTTTGAAACATGGAGTTCATTAAAATCTTTGGTCTCGGCAAGCCTGAGATATCAAGATAATTTCAATGCCAAAAGATATCACAAAAGAAAGTAAAATAGTTCTGGCTATACCAGTGTGGCAGCCACAACCTTTAAAGCTACAGAGAACATCCAATGCTCTCTGTTTGCTTATCATCCTATTTATCAAAACCCAATTTGAATATATTATTTTAAGTTAGACCGACATTATTTTAACAGACTGTGATCTTCTATTGAACAAGATGTATAAAAACTGTGTTCTTCATAAAAATAATGAGAAAGAACCTCATCTATATGCATGTAGGCATCTGCATCACAGGCATTGGATTTAACACAAGATTTTCTTTTATTTTTTTAGATGACAGCAACCTCTAGCCGGGTCGCCTAGCACTGCAACGCATTCAATCCTTAGGTAGCTCTTGGCGGACCTGATGCTGATTGTTTCTTAGTTCTGCTTTAGAAGCACACGTTAGTGTACATGCAATTTCCACAGAGGCGGAAATGTGTTTGCTATGGGTCAGTGAGCATTCCTTTCCAGAGTGCTTCTGCGATGAAGCCTCACGATTAACACAGAGTCCTTAATGATGGGCGGGGGACGAAGCATTCCAAGATTGGCCTGGATTCCTGCCAGAAGGGAGAGAAAAGGGTCTTTGTGTGTGGACATCTGAAGGGCGGGCATAAACATGTTAGTTGATACTTAGCACCCAAACCCAATGCCAAAACCGTTAGCTCCCCTCAATAGCCTCCTCTGGTCTCAACTGTCTGCAACAGTGGAACGGCCACCTCCATGGACGGTACTTGCTTATCACAAAGTTTGTGCAGCCTCAAAACAGCAGCCAATGGACTCTGGTTCACTGACTTACGCACACACTTTTTAATGTTTTTCTGGAGACAAGTTACTCTTTTTCATACCTACTGAATCTTTGTATTTTTAACAATTACCTTGTCTATTGTGTGGTTCAATACCTCAGGCACTTGCAGAAGCAGCCCAGGAAATTCATATGACATTGTTAGTTTTAACAGTTAGAGGCCCAAATAATTTGTGTGGTGATATTTTTCAGAAATTTTGCTCTGGTTTTCCTTTCCTGTAACCCCACCCACTTTCTACTTGGGGACCTTTAAGAGATTCTGAAGAGCTTGCAGCAACTTCCTCAGAGATGGGTGTGTAGAGAGGCCAGGCTGCCTCCTCTGCTGAGCAATCTGGCCATGTGCGCGGCTCAAGAGAGCGGCTTTCCCAGAATTCCCTTGGGGTCCCCCTTCCACCACAGCTGGATCTAATCTCACACCTTCAGTAACTGTTGTGCTCAGTTTAGTTTCTGGAAGACAGTTATCTATGCTATATAAAACCCCACGGGAACATGAGAAAACCTCTATCTTCACAGAGAACCGATGGCCAGACAGGTTGCCACAGAGGCAGCTGCAGAAATCTCTGCTTTATAAGTAGCCATGTGCAGCCAGATAAGAGAATAAAATAGCATGTGTGCAGTTCAAAGGATCTGAGTCTCTTCTCCCCACACATATTCATGCAAAATAATAACTCTACCTTAAAGGCCATTGGGTAATTTTCACATATGAAGGGCAATCCTATACCTGGCAGATGATTAATGTATTTTCCAATGAGCCAGGGCTCAACTCTAAAACACTGGTTTCCATCCAGCAGCCCTGATCTGACCACTACAGGTCAACTGAAGTCAGTGTGGGTGTCTGTAGTCCTAGAGCGGTGCACTTGTTAGTATCAGTTCTCATTAGAGAGTAAGTTCCAGTGAGGAGATCGTTTAATGAGGGCAACGACAAAACATTATTAAATGTAAAACTACTTAACACACTTATAAAATACATTCAGTAGTTTTTAAATGGCAATCTGATAGTCTTGGACATTCTGAACTTTATTACACTACATTTCATAAGCTCCAATCACCACACGCTGTGATATGTTTTATAAAATACTAATGTGTAGAGATTTATATTTATAAACATTTATGTATTTGGAGTTGAGAAACAGTTGTGCTTTGAGAAAGTGATGCATGCATGCCTGAAAGAGCTAAAGCTTCTGAGAAAAGTGAAAGTATCATTATAAATATAACCAGCCTTTTGTACATCCAAAGTGCATTAGAATATATTAGTATAATTGCATGTTATAGGTTTTATGTATCATTAGAAAGGTCATCGCAGACTTGTGTTGAATTGCTGAAGGAAAAAAGATGGAATTACCAGTGTTCTTTGAAGAGCTGAGGATGAATACACTTTGCTTCATTAGAGTAATCTCACTGTAACTCAATATTGTTTTCTAATTTTAGAGTAAGAAAGGACCGTAAGAAATCTCCAGATCCCAAATTTCCTGTATATTTTTGCACCAGAACTGTTTGTCTCTAAACCACAAAACTACACAGCCCATAGTGACTAGTATACTTGTTCCTCTGCTTATGATCCAAGACCTCAACCCTACAGCATGGCAAATCATAGAAGTCACCCTCCAAACGGCACAATTCTTTGATTCTGAACTGCTGTTTTGTGAGATCTGCTGTTTTCAAACACCACAACAATTTTATATCATGGAGTTCTTAGTGAAGTAAAAGAATGACAAAGTTCTTAGTTACTAGCTGAACTTAAAAACACAAGCCCCAATAATCTTTGATTGGTGTTACTTATAGTTCCCTTAAAAGCGTCTGTGTTTCTTCTGCTGATGACAACTGAGAATGAACACATACAATAATTTTTGCTGGTAAGATTTCATTAAGGGTTTTAATTTCTACAAAGTTATAATACAGTGCCTTGTCATTTAATCTCCAAATTGCATAGGTAGATCTTTGTGTTTAGCTCTTTTTAATTACAAGGAACAAACGCAGCATGCAAATTGCCTTTCTACACTGAGCTTTATAGATGATCAAGAGAGGAAGGAAGCATATCAAACTCCTGAGAAATTGTCACATCACTTCCAGCATCTTGGAGAAGCCATAGACCACACAAGAGTCTCAGGAGCCTGCATTTGGGCACTCTGATTTCCCCCCTCCCTCCCTCTAACTCAAGGCTTCCACTTTCCTTCTCAGGAATTGCTTCAATTTGGACCACAAATTCATTATATGTGTGTGTGTGTGTGTGTGTGTGTATGTGTATATATGTGTGAGTGTGTTATATATGTGTATATGATGGATGTACATATATGTGTGTGTGTGTTCATAAATTCCTTTTATATAAAGGAAAATATATATTCCTAATAACATATATATATATATTTCTAAGACAAAGATTATTTATATTTGAAAATAGATTCTTCTCTCATATAATACATCCTGACCACAGTTTCCTCTCCCTCCACTCCTCCTCTTACCACCCCCAACCCCATGTGAGTACATACACAGAAGCATACACACACACACACACACACACACACACACACACACATACACACACCTCCCCTCTTTCCCAACCCACTCCCATTCCATCTTCCATCAAGAAAGACCAGGCCTCCAAGAGACAACAAACAAACACAACAAAACTAAATACAATAAGGCAAGACAAGAGCCCTCACACCAAAGCCAGACCAGGCAAACTAACAAGAGGAAAAGAACCCCAAGAGCAGGTAAAAGAGGCAGAGAAGCATCTTCTCCTACAGTTAGGAGTCCCACAAAAACACCAAGCTAACAGCCACAACATATATTAAGAGGACCTGCTGCAGACCCCTGCAGATGCCATGCTTGCCATTTCAGACTCTATGAGCCCATATGAGCCCTGCTTAATTGATTCTGTGAGTTATGTTCTCCTGGTGGCCTCCATCTCCACTGACTCCACAAATTTTTCTGCCCCCTCTTCTGCAGGATTCCCTGAGCAACAAGAGAAGGGACAGAGTGGAGACATCTGATTTAGACTCTCTCCCTCTAATGTCTGGCTGTGGGTCTCTGCACATATTCCATCCAGAGGAAGCCTGTCTGATGACCTTGGTACATGACACTGATCTATGAGTACAAAAGAATAGGGGAAATGAAACTTGTAGAGCCCACCTCCTGCAGAAAGTGAGGGATAGGGTTGTCTGTCATCCCACAGTCAAAAACCCTGACCCATAATTGTTCCTGTCTGAAAGATGGAGAAGAGCCTGAGGAAAAAGGAAGTCCAGTAACAGGCTCAAAGTGGGATACAGCTCAAGGGAAGGCCCCAAGGCCTGACACTATAACTGAGGCTACAGAGCACTCACAAAAAGGGATCTATCATGACTGCCCTCTGAAAGACCCAACAAGCAGCTGAAAAGAGTCAGATGCAGATATTTACACCCAGCCAATGGACAGAAGCTGCTGAGTTCTGTGATTGAATTAGGGAAAAGCTGAAAGAAGCTGAGGAGGAAAGCAAACCTGTAGGAGGACCCCTGAGATCTCTCAGACATTGGGCCACAAACCAGATCATATGAGGTCCCCAACACATATGCAGCAGAGGACTGTCTGGTCTGGGCTCAGTCAGAGAAGATGCATCTAACCCTCAAGAGACTGGAGGCCCCAGGGAGTGGGGAGAACTGGTGGAGTGGGAGGTGGGGGTTGGAGAAATTCTCATGGAGAAGGGGGGAGGAAGTATGGGATGTGGAACAGTCAGAAGGTGGACCAGGAGGAGGATAAAATATGGAGTATAAAATAAAGATTAAATAATTTTTTAAAAAGATCATTTCAATGATGTATTTTATACCAGTTGTGTTTGATTCTACCCTAGGTTTCTGGAATATCCAGGCTCTAGTTTCTTGTCATACAAATAGTCAGGCATTGAGCCTCAATTTAAACCAGACACTGGTGGATACTCCCACCCACAAAATCAACACCACTATAGCCAGAGTATAGTTTTCAGGCTGGACAGACTGATGTTCAGATGTTTTGTGGATGAGTTAGCATCCATGTTCCTCTTTCATCCACCTGCAGAGTACCTACCCATACCAAAGAAACTAGAATGTATGTCTGAAGGTTTCATAGGCATCAACTCAATATCCTCAATATTCTTTATTTATACTTTTATTCATTCTTTGTGAATTTCATGTCATGCACCCCAATCCCACTCATCTCCCCATTTCTTCATATCCACCCTCTGCACTTGCAACCTCCCTATACCCAAGAGAAGAGAAAATAAAATAGAGTAAAAGGAAATTTTTGTTGAGGAAGCAATAGAGTGTCACAATGTGTCGTACAATATACCCTTTTGTCCAAACATCTTTACTTGCAAATGTTCATTGAAATCAGTCATTAATCTGTGTTGAGATGTCTGCCTTCTATTGCATCATCAATACTGGATCTTCATGAGCACTTCTCTCAGATATCCTGTTATTACCCTGAGTCTTGGAGATCCTGAAGCTTTGGTTCAGTAGGACCAGTTCTTTCAAAAGGTTGAGAAGCACTGAAAGAAATGTTCGAAGTCCTTGGTGATCAGAGAAATGCAAATCAAAACAACCCTGAGATTCCACCTTACTCCAATCAGAATGGCTAAGATCAAAACTCGGGTGACAGCACATATTGGTGAGAATGTGGGTAAAGAGGAACGCTCCTCCATTGCTGGTGGTATTGACAACTGGTACAACCACTCTGGAAATCAATTTGGAGGTTCCTCTGAAAATTAAAAATAGATCTACCTGAAGACCCAGCTCTACCACTCTTGAGAATATTCCTAAAAGATGCCCCATGATGCCACATGGACACCTGTGATGCCACATGGACACCTGTTCCACTATGTTCATAGCGACCTTATTTGTGATAGCCAGAAGCTAGAAATAACCCAAATGTCTTACAATGTAAGAACGGATTAAAAAAATGTGGTCCATTTACACAATTGAATATTACTCAGCTATTAAGGACAAGGACATCATGAGTTTTGCAGGCAAATAGATGGAACTAGAAAATATCATCATGAGTGAGGTAACTCAGACCCAAAAGGACATGCTCACTATAACTATTTACTCACTAACAAGTGAATATTAGCCAAAAAAAGTATCGAATTCCCAGGATACAAGAAGGTTAACAAGCCAAAGAGCCTAAGTGAGGACCTCTCAATCCCACTTGGGAGGGAGTAGAAAGCAATCACAGGAGGCAGAGGAAAGGAGAGACCTGGGTGGGAAAAGGCCAGGGAGGGGAAAAGGGGACTATGATCAGGTATTTGGGAAAGGAAAAGAGTACTGAAGCCCTGAGCTCCAGAAGAAAGAGTGGAAACAGGCAAGAAGGAGGTAGGAGGTAGGGGAATCCTCTAGAATGCACCAGAGACCTGGGAGATGAGAGAATCTCAGGACTCAAAGGGATGGACTTTAGATGAAATGTCCTACAGTGGGGAAAGAGAACTTGTAGAGTCCATCTCCAGTACGAAGACAGGCTATCAAGTGGAGGGGTGGGGTTTCTCAAAGAACCAATTCTTTGCATCATTGATTCTTTGTATTGTTTTTTCTATATTATTGACTTCAGGCCTCTAATTATTACCATCTATCCTCCTTACTTCTTTTTGCTCTAGAGCATCCAGATGTGCTGTTAAGCTGTTGGTTATGAGACCTCTCCAATTTTTTATGTAGACACTAGGTGCTACTTACTCACCTCTTAGAACAGCATTCATTGTGCCCCACAAGTTGGGTATGTTATGTATTCATTTTTTTATTATAGTGTAGAAAATCTTTCATTTCTGTTTTTATTTATGTCTAGACACATTTTTTCATTCAGTAGTAAGTTCTTTAGTTTCCATGAGTTTGAAAGCTTTCTCTTCCTTTTGTTGTTGTTGGTACCCATCTTTAACTTATTATGATGGTCTGACAGAATGTGAGAAGTTATTCCAGTTTTCTTGTATCTGTTCAGATTGATTGTGTCTGAGTATGTGGTCTATCATGGAAAACATCCAGTGAGGTGCTGAGAATAATGTATACTGTTTTGTGCCCAAGGTTGCTCACTTCCTGAATAATGTTTCACTCTAGGTCTCTATACTTATCCCCATCTTCTGTAGGGAGAAATTTCCCTAATGGTGGCTGAATAAGGCTATCTGTTAGAATAGCAGATCAGTAGGAGGCATTTTGTTACTACATCATTTTTGTTTTTTACACAGTATTATTTGGTTTTGCCCTACATCTAATCTAAGGTTATAGCCCATCTCATGGAGTGAAATTTAAGTCAAATAAGTTATTTGTTGCTTACTCCTCAAGTTTTGTGCTCCCATTACCCTAACATATCTTACAGTTAGTATACCATTTCAAAGGATATGCAGCTGGCTTGGTGTTTATATGTCTCTCTTGATAGCATGCAGAATTCCTTTCTGGACCAAAGCTGTTGGAAAATAGGGATAAAGGCTCTAAGTAGAAGCCATCTTGATATCTCATGTTCAGGAATTGTATAGGCATTGTCTTCATCAATGCAGTCTTGTCTGATTGTGGAGAGCAACCTATAGTCTTGATGATAACCTGGATTGTTTGCGGATTCCAATGTGGTCCCTTTTGCCAACAACTCAAATAAATGTCACTCAAATCTAGCACTGGAAGCCCCATTTGGCAACAAGAGGTATCCAGTTGGGACCCACTCTCCTCCATTATTTGGTGATTTAATTTAGATCACTTTCATATATATATGTATTTTTAGGATGGTCTATTATATTATATTGTCATACGTCTCCTAAAATGCCCCTTGATTTTAGATGTCTCTCCCTGTTTCCTCCCAAAACTTCTCTCCCTTCACCCTTTCCACTTGACCCTCCAATCCCACCCCACTTTAATCCAGCTTTAGCTATTTTATTTCTCTTTCCTAGTGAGATGCACCTGGTTCCTCTAATCCTTACTGTATACATACCCTTTGTGAGACCATGGATAGTAGGTTGCTTACCATTGACTAAAGTGCATACAAGCCATCTTTGCCTTTCTGGGTCTGAGATACCTCACTCAGGATGATTTTTCCTAGTTCCATCCATTTCCCTCAAGTTTTTACCATGTCAATTTTTTAATGGCTGAGGAATATTGCATTGCATAAATATACATTTTTAACATCCATTCTCCTGTTTAAGGGCATCTAGGTTTTTTCTGCTTCTAGGAAATTATGAGTAGAGCAGTGATGAACATGACTGAGTAACTGTGCATGTGGTAGAATGATGCATCCTTTGAGTATGTGGCTACAAGTACAATCTATGGATCTTCAAGGGATTACCTCTCACATTTCTGAGGAACATCACACATATTTTCATGCTGGATGTATAAGTTTATACTCCTAACAGCAATACATGTTGCTACATATCCTTGAGGGCATGTGGACTTGTTTTATTGATCTCAAACATTCTAGCAGATATAAGAGAAAATCTCAAAGTAATTTTGAGTTCCATTTTACTGGTGGCCGGGGGTAACTTCTTGTATTACAAAGGCTAATCACGCCTCCCCAAAACAGAGTGCCTGCACATAGCTTCTGAGAGCGTGACACCAGTTGGTTAGGATTGGTAAATAAAGATGCCAGCAGCCAATGGTTGGGCAGGGCAAACAGAGATGGGACTTGAGAAAATCCTGGGCTTGGGACCAAGAGAGAAGAGGAGAGGAGTGAAGGAAGTAGAGACATGATATCTGAGAAGTAAGCAGGACATAGAGGTGTGGCCACCATGTGAAGAGGTCAGGAGCCAAGAGAGTGTGGCCCAGTTGAGCAGCCTTCTGGGTCCAGAGCAGCCAGGTAGACTATAGAATTTAGTAAGCTAAATTGTTGTTTAACAATTTGGGATTATTGGCAAAAGGTGGATCAACCACATGGAGGTTGTTAGGAAGTGGCCCAGCTATCGCACTGATTAAGGCATATCAGATTATAAAGGCTGTGTGTATGTCTTGCATTCAGGAACCCAGAACATTGGGGCAGGTAGCACAACAATGGAATTTATTTTTAAATATTTAATTATACAGCTAAGGATGTTGAACATCTATGTCTTTCTTAGTCACTCGAGATTCCCATTTAGAAATATACCACATTTTTAATTTGTTTTCTTGATAGCTGTTTTTTTTTTAATTTTTTTATGTTAGCCCTCTACCAGATTTGTAGTTGATAAACATCTTTTCCCATTCTGTAGGCTGCCTCTTTGTCTAAATGACAATGTCTTTGCCATGCAGAAGCTGCTCAGTTTTGTGAGGCCTGGTTTATTAATTGTTGATCTTATTGTTTATACTAATGGTGTACTGTTCAGAAAGTCTTTTCCTATGCCAATGAGTTCAAGCCTATTCCTCACTTTCTCTTTCTCTCTCTTTTATCAGGTTTAGTGTCTCTGGTTTTATGGTGATGTCTTTGATCCATTTGAACTTGATTTTGGGGCTGGGTGATAAATATAGATCACGTATATTTTCTACATGCAAACATTCAGTTTGAACAGAATCATTTTACAAAGGTGTTGTATTTTTTCCAGTTTGTATTTCTGGATTCTTTCTCAAAACTCATGTATCAATAGCTCTAAGGATTAGTGTGGGGGTCTTAATTCAATTCTATGATCAACATGTGTTTCTGTGCTAATATCAGGCTGGGTTTTATTTTGTTTGTTTCACTTTCTTTTGTTTTGTTTTACTACAGCTCTGCAATATAATTTGAAATTGGGAATGGTGAAAACTCCAGCAGTTTTTTTTTTTTTATTCAAGATTATTTTGGCTACCCAGTATTTTTATTTTTCCACATGGAGTTGAATTTTTTTCTTTCCAGGTCTGGAAAGAATTGTGTTGGAATTTTGATGGAGATTGAATTGAATATATATAGGTTGTTTTGGTAAAATGACAGTCTTATAATACTACAGATCCATGAGTATGAAAGATCTCTCTATCTTTACATATCTTCTTTAATTTCTATCTTCAGTGAACTGAAGTTTTTATTATACAAGTATTTCACTTGCTTGCTTAGAGTTACCCCCAATATATTTTGTATTATGTAGGACTATTATGAAAGGTGTTATTTCTCTGACTTCTTTCTCAGACCACTTATCAGGTGCATGTATTAGGGATACTAATTTTGTGAGTTAATTTTGTATCCAGCTACTTTGCTGAAAGTGTTTATCTGATGTAGGAGTTTTTTGTGGCAATTTTTAGGTCACTTATACACAGTTTTCTACATAGAGGAATTTTAATTTAGCAATATGGCTGCTCTGACAAGGGATCACATCTAAAGAATTAGATCTGTGTGTTCTGGCTGGAATGCAGATATGGCACAAATACAAATATGCCTTTAGTATACACCTTTAAGGTAGAATTAATTTATAGAGAAAACGGCCATGCTTGAAACTGACTTTTAATTGAAGGGCAGACAAAATGACAAATCAGAAAAAGATTTGATAGAATAAGTCAATAGGATCAAATTCAATGAGGACAGGCAGGAAAGAGAGACTATTTAAGAGCAGTCCAGGGAAAGAGTGTCAGTCAGTTCTGTCCTATGCTCTGGAATTGAGTTATGAAATTCAGTGCATGTTAGCAGAGGCAGTAGAAGGGAGAGAATAAGAAGGAGCCAGAAGATTAGAACAAATTGCCAGAGTTAGTTTGAGGCCAAGAAGGCAATTCAATGGGAAGCTGAAAGAAGCCAGATTGAATCAGTCAACTTGGAGAGGAGTTTGAGCCAGAACAGCTGAGTCTAATCAGTCAGCCAAGTTCAAAAAGAACTAGAAAGGGTGAGCTTATTCAGCAGTAAGCCTCCAAGATGACAATTCCATCAGGCAAATAGAAGGTACTTTTACAATCCTATCCTCTGCAAATAAAGATACTTTGACTTCTTCTTTTCCAACTTGTATCCCTTATATAGCTGTCTTATAGTGCTAAGATTTCAAATACTATGTTAAATAGATAAAGGGATAGTGGACAACCTTGTCTTTCCCCTGATTTTAGTAGGATTGCTTTGAAATTATCTCCATTTAATTTGATGTTAGCTATGGGCTTGCTATAAACTGCCAACATTATGTTGAGGTATGTCCCTTGGAGAATTCCAAATCAATCCAGGACTTTTATCATGAGAGAATGTTGGGATACTGTCAAAGGCCTTTTCTGCATCTAAGGATATGATTCTGTGTGTTATGTCTTTCACTTTCTTTATTTATCCAGTTATATTTATTGATTTGCATATGTCAAATCCTTCCTGCATCTCTAGAATGAAGCCTATTTGATCATAATGGGTGATTTTTTCATGTGTTTTTGGATTTTGTTGGCAAGTATTTTATTCTATATTTTATAATTATTGTTATTATTAATTAAATTTAATCACATGAATGAATAAAAAGTATAGAAAATTATTTTTTTAAAAAATATGTAACAAAAATTTTAAAAGTTTAAAATTTTTATGTCACTATATTCTTGTGGATTTTCTAAGGTACAAAAAAACACATTTTACTTTACACTATGTTTCCTTTTTTATTTCATTGAAAACAGATTTTTATACAATATAGTCTTATTATAGTTTCCCCTACCCCTATTCTTCCCAGTCTACAGCAAAAAAAAATTAGATATATAAAGAAAGAGAAAAACATTAGAAAATGGAGAAACATCCCAGTCTCCTAGGTTTATACAAATAATATAATAAAAATGAACCTTCTACCAAAACAATTTATAGATTTCAATGAAATCTCAATCAAAATTGCCATCTCATTTTTACAAAAATGGGGAGAACTATCTTAATTTCATGTGGAAACACAAAAGAATTGTGTGTTTCACAATAGGTGTCACATGTTGTAAAATCCTGGAAAGCCTAACATTCCTGAGGAAAAAAAAGAATGCTGAAAGGATTAGCATTCCTAATCTAGATTCAAAACTATGTTACAGAATTACAGTAGTTAAAACAATATGGTAATGGCACCAAATAAAGGATAATGGTAGAAAATTGAAGATCCAAACATGAGTATGCATAATTACAGCTATTTAATATCTAATAAAGGTGACAAAAATATACACTGAGAAAAGACTGCATTTTCAGCAAATAGTGTTGAGGAAAACATGGTATCCATATGTGAGAGAATAAAATTTAACCCATATCTGCCATCTTTACCCAAAACTAACTATAAAAGGATTAAAAAGCTAAATGTGAAACATAAAACATTGAAACAACTAGAAAAATAATGGGCAGGATCCTGCAGGATATAGATATAGAAAATGATTTCCTACTGAGGACCTTATAGTCCCAAGAATTGAGACCAAAAATTGATAAGTACCCCGCAAATCTAAAAATTCCAGCATGGCAAAACAAATAATAAATAGAGTGAAGAAACAACAGAAGTGTAGAGAATCTTTCCCAGTTATATGTCTAATAGAGAATTGATATCTAGGATACATAAGGAATTCAAAAAATAAAGAGTTGACAATGAATTGAAAAACTTATTTAAAAAGTCAAAAGCTAATTAAATTTTGTTTTGGATATGAGCAGGGTATTATTATCAAGTTAAGAAATAAAATAGCTAAGAATTATCTCAAAAAAAAAAAAGTTTACCATCCCTAGCAATTAGGGAAATGAAAACCAGAGCAACTTTGAGATTTCATCTTACTCCTCAGAATGGCAATGATCAACAAAACAATCAACAAGGCCTAGAGAGGCTGTGACGGAAAGAAAACCTTCACTCACTTTTGGTGGGATTGCATACTAATGCAGCCATTCTGGAAATCATTGTGGAGAGTGTTCAAATAGCTAAAAATAAATGTACAATATGACCCTGATATACCACTCCTCAGCATATGCCCAAAGGGCTGAACATCCTACCTCACAGGTAATTTGATCACCCATAGTTATTGCTCCTCTATTCACAATAGCAAGGAAATAGAAACAACCTAAATGTCCTGCAATCAAGAAATAGATAATGAAATGTGGTATATATATGTATATGTATATATATATATATATATATATAATGGAATACTACTCAGCTATAAAGAAAATAAAATTTTCAGATAAGTGGATAACATTAGTCGAGATCCAGAAAGATAAATATTGAACATTCTCTTTCATCTACAACTCATAGCTACAACACTTCAGATGTGAATGCATAACCTGAAATAACAGCAGAAACCAGAAAGCTATAAGGGCATTGTGGTGGGAGGTAGTAGAGAAAACATCAAGCTACACGTGGTTTGAAGGAGGAACTGTGGGGGACATTAATTAAGGAGTAGGGAGAGATAAATTTAGAGGAAGGAAGGAGAAAAGTAAAATAACAATAAGGATGTCTGAGAGAGTCCTAAGGAATCACATGATGTTTGTATATGCATATATGCTTGAAGTGAAATCTTAATCTTCTATGTGGATGATAATCTGAGGGAACAATACTATTCCCTTAAAGAGCTTTGGACTATATAACAAAAATCCCAACACCAAGCATGAGAAGATTCCCCCTGAAGTTGTTGGTCAGGATTGTTCAAAAGACTCCCAAAATATTATAGGCTATTGCCTACAAGGTTTGTCTCCCAGGAGTAGAAGGTAAGTCCCTAGAGCTGAAAACTCGATGCACTTCAAGCATAGGGCCCAGAAGGCTAAGCTGTATCTGACCTAAAAGCCTCCTCCTTGGGGACAAACTGCCAGAAGCCACCCATGAAACCTTCCAAAGGAAGAAAGCAACCAGTAGTCCTACTCAGCTGTGGTGCCTGTGAACCCTAACAGCTATTCACCTGGCACAATGACCCTGGGGTGTATTAATGGTGCACTTACCTAACCAATTACAGACTACTTGCTAACTGGTCTTGCCTGATCAACAAGAAAAAAGTATGCTGGTACTAGAAGGTTAGCCAACCACCCAGAGACAGTGAAATCATGGATCTTGGAAGAGAACCTGTAACTGCCACTTTACTAAACAAACAGAGTTCTGAACTAGACTCTACAGATTTATCTGTATACCCACAGTCTAACATAATTCAGAACCCTCATTGGTGAAGCTTCTTTTTGTAACAGAAAGAGATCATTAGAGAAAACCACATGCCATCAAAAAAAATGTAGATAAAAAGAGATTGTGTGGTGGCCAGTTCCAACTGATGTACCTACAACATAATTTTTGTACCTAAGACTTGAGGAATCATTGCAAGAGAGTGTGGGTCATTGTAGAAATCAGAGAGACAAGTTGGCTGAGATCCCAGCACTCAAAAGGAAGAGACAATTGAGTCACTGAGTTCAGTGGTGGCCTGATCTACACTTTGGGTTTAAGGACATCCAGGGCTAAAAAGAAACCTTGTCTTAAAAGGAGGAGAAAGAGGAGAAGGAAAAGGAATAGGAGGAGGAGAAGAAGAAAAAAGATGAAAAGGTGGTGGTAGAGGAGGTGGTGGTGGTGGTCATGGTGGTGGTGGAGTTCTCTCTGAGATGGTATTGCCTAGAAATATCGGAGAAGCTACACCCAAATTGTCTTATCAATATGGTTGCCTAAATTATACCTGAACAGTGAGGACACCAATGTACATAGTAACATGAAGGGGGAAATCTCAGGATTCAGTCCTAGACCAAGAACTACAAACAACTGTGGAATACCAAGAGTATGAGAAAAATGGTCTTCCTCAGAAAAAAAAGCCCCTAATGATCTGCCCAGAGATAATATATATACAGATAATGTACCATTTGAGAAGGTTGCATGCTTTTTCAGGGTGTGTGTGTGTGTGTATGTGTTTGTGTGTGTGTGTGTGTGTGTGTGTGTGTGTGTGAAAGAGAGAGAGAAAGAGAGAGAGAGAGAGAGGCAGAGAGAGAGAGAGGGAGAGAGAGACAGAGAGAAACAGGGAGAGAGACAGAGACAAAGGCAGAGGGAGCCAGAGAGAGATCATATGGATGGTATACATGTATACCACAGCAATTAAAAATAAAGAAGCCATGAATTTGAGTCAGAGTAAGGGAATGCCATGAAAGTGGTTGAAGGCAGTAAAGGGAAGTGGGCCAATAATATAATTATTATAATTTAAAAGTAAAAGTGTGTTAAAAAATTTTAAATGAAAAAGGCTTAAAGTGCTTCAAATTTCTATGGGTAGTGTTTTCCTATAGCATAGTAAGCTATAGGAAATAATTTCTAATCCAATGTTATATGTTATAACACAAAGTTATTATAGACTATTTGTCCAGTGTTTTATCTGTTACTGAGTGAGCGTTGTAGCCTCCAGGCCTATAGCAGCATCTTTCTCCAGCAACATTCCAGGCTCAGGATAAAAGAAACATGTTGGTCCAAGAACAGGAACTTTCCAGGATTGAGCTAAAGAGTCATTCCTGCTAACTTTCCAGACACTTTCTCTTCGTAACTTACACACATACCCATACGTCTTGTTTTCTTCACTCCACAAACTAAGATCATTTGCCATATCCACTAATTCAGGTGGCAGCCTGCCTCATGAAGCCAGAGAAGAGCAAAGAGAATGAAAACAGGTTTTCATTCAAAGCAAAAGAAATTTCAAAGTGATAAAGGAGACTCATAAGTTTCAAATCTCCCTGTAATAAAGATGAAGTCATGTTAAACACCAAATACACTTATCTAATTACATCAGAAAATACTGCTCTGTGTTTGCCGATGAAATGTGGCATTGTGCTTACAGAGAGCCAAAACAACGCGAGGATGCAACATTCTAATTACAAAAAGGCAATTGGTAAAATGGTTGTATGCTTTGAACTGCAATAAAAATTAATAAAATTATGTAAATATAAACACAGTTAGTGAAAATGTGGTACTCTAATTTTAGATAAGCTATGGAACATAATGACTTAAGGAACTTCAAATCATTTTTAACCTCATTCTCCTCACAGAGACAAGACTAATGAGAAAACGTTTGTCTAAAAGGCTAATATTTGCTTTAATAGATTTACTTCACTGATCTGGTATGAAAGCCACCCCATTTCCTTTTGGCAGTGAGGGTAAAATCTTGACTAAATGAATATGTAAGCACAAAATTTCCTTCCATGAGCATTTTGTAATCTCCCAGAGAAGTCACTGTTGTAATGGCCTTTACTCTCCAGAATCCTGTTTTTATGTAAGAGCCAGAGGACACGAGGCACCCCTTTTACTATGTGCATTCCAAGTTATAAAGGAATGGATGCACCATGCATCACTATGTACACAACGAACATGATTTGACCTCTGTGATCAAGGCCATGCTATAACCGGGTTCCTTGTAATAGGTTATTATCGCAGCTGGTACTTAGTGATTCTCTACAGTAGGCTTTGTTCTGTACTCATTTTTCATCCTGAAATCCCTTCATAGCATTCATGTTGACTCAAGGAATGCAATGTCTTTAAAATTAACCTTAGGAATATATATTCTATTAAGTTTTTGTATAATTTAAACATGAAACCCATTATTAAAATTCATATAGCCTATCCCTACACCTTAATTCTTTAAAATTAATGTTTTCAATGGCTATGACAGCGATCAGTGAGATGATAAGCTTTCTAACTTTCATCACTTACGAAGTGAATATGACTCTATACCAGAAGAGCAATCCCAACTTTTTCAAATGTTGTATCTCTGAACTATGTGAATAAAGGCCATATCTTTATCAACAGTTTTCTATGAGAAGTGTACTCATTCACAATATACTTACTCAAGGAGTTATAAAGGGACCAGAGATGATTTAAAAGGTCCCTACTTGCTTTAGTATGCAAGAAAAAATACTCCTTCAAGTCTGGAAATATATAGTGAAGAGTATATCTTCCATTTTGTTCTGATTTTTTTTAATCTACTGTGAGTTAATATGAAGGCACATATCTTCTGTGCTTCTCTATAAGGAATTTCTCCTCTAAGGATCATATAAAAATTGTGCCAGGTACAGAGGATGTGAATTTACTCTGGCAAAATTTTAACAAACACACAATAGAAATTATTTATGTAATTTTTGGAATGAAAATTGATAAGATTTTTACTTTCAGTCTTTTTCAGAATGCAACCATGTCGACAGTGAATGGCTTATCAACAGAAAATATTTCATTGCTTTTACTTTTATTTAAATCTTTCTTTAAAAACTTCAAATATCTAATGCATTGTGACAAAATCAAAGTTGTATTTAAAATGCCTTTATTCACCATCTAAATGATAAATATTGTCTGACATGGCACATCTGTTCTTTGTAGTGTTTTCTTCTAATGCAGGACAGTGCAGCATCTCAGAAAACCAATTCAAACATAAGCATCTCTGCAGAGCAACAGCTCTTGTCACTGTCTGTGATTATCTAATGGTATATGGTCCAATCATAAAGGACAGCTGACAGGCTGTATACGAAATGGATTTTCTCCCTCCTCCTGGCACATCAGTGTTAAGCCCCCTGCTGTAATGCAGGAAATCTTTTATGCAAAAAGAATACACCATCTTTCAGCACATGATTACTAGTCAGAAGATTCTGATTAGGTTTCATAGTGCATTTTTTTAAAAAAAAAAAAAAAATACTCATGCAAAATTGCACAGAGCAAACTAGGTCTGGGCTTATGCCATATCACCCAATTCAGTTCTTCTGTAGCTTCAGACAAAATTTCTTTTCCTAAAATACCTCTCTTCCCCATCTTTGAAGTGGGACAGAGCATTGTTAAATGTGTTTCCTGTACTAAAATAAGATGAAAATTAGTGAATATCTATTAAGAAGTTTAAGTCTATGGATAGACATAACATCACCCAAGGTGTGTTACGGAAATAATGTTATCTGTTCAACTGTGCAAGAAATAGTGACCACACTACAAGCCCTAATTAAAGTAGAGCAAACACATTATACATCATAAAATATTCCAGATATGTATTCAAATATTGTAGAAAGATTGTCAAAATGGAAACATTTTATTTCTCCTTGGGCAAAGAGATCAATCAGCAGACTCATGGTAAATTCACAAAGAACACTGCCCATAATTAACAACAATTGTCCATTTTTCATGTGATGCTCTCAACTTCTCTGTCAGGTAAATACGATTATTATACATGAGGGAGCTGGATCCTAAAGAGTGTTTTTACTATTTACTAGTCAAAATAGTCAAGGACAGAAAGATGCTACTAACTTTTTTAAAACTCTGGTTGCTAGAACGTTTGCACCCTTAATGACAGTGCTAATGCTCATATGTATTTCTTTATTGTGGAAGTGGCCAATACATTTGGAAAAGATGGAAGTATGGGGGTGAAAAAGAACTAGATTACTTTCCCCAGATAAAGAAAAGATAAAAGAGTGGGACAGCTAGGACAGGCAACCTCAGTTCTTGCCATAAAAGACTGTAGAGAGTGACTGCAATAGGAGAGAGACACTTAGGTGAGTTGAGGGGCAGGTGGGGGTGAATCTCACAGCAGGCGACAGGCAGTCCTGGGCCTCACTAAAATTGGTGTGAGAATCAGGGAAGAATGAGAAAAGGATCAGGCAGGTGGGCTTCCCCAGGGAGACCCAAGTACTATTAGGCCAATAATAGAAGCAAGGCAGAGGGTGGAAGGAAAGCTGGAGGCATGCTAGTCACCTGGGAAAGGGACCACAGAAGGGAAGAGGCACTAATGAATGTGATTTATGTGAGTTCATGTTCATGAGGCTGTATAAATGCAAGTTGTTATTGCTTGAGGAGTCTTCATTCGCCAGAAGGAGTTACATAAGACAGACCAAGGAATAAGATATTCTGTGCAAATTAACTGCGTTTGCTGTTCTGTGGCTAAGAACATCCTACTTCTGTATCCCATTACCTAGTCTGAGGTGGTCAGAGGATAGATTAATGATACTTTTCAGAGGAAGAGAGAGAAATCTTTACAGTAGACGCTGACAGCGTCAAAAGTGATACAGAGGTTTTTAAGAAACAAGGAGCCACTGCCTCCTCCTCCTGAGAAGCCCAGGGTGCAACAGGAGTTATGAAGGGAGCATCTAATTAGCAGGAGCCTCGAGGAGAGGCAGGTCTTGATGCAAGTGATCATGGCAGACATCACAACTGAATAAAATGCAAAGTCAATGATTCTTGAATTGGGGACCACAGTATATGTTGAAGAATCTGAGACTTTTTATTAAAGAAAACCGGTTATGTACTGAAATCCTTTCAGATGTTATCTAATTGTTTATAAGAGAATTCCTAGGGTCCTTCTGGAAAAATGAATTTTAAAACCATGAATATAAAATATACATGAATATGAATAATTTTGTTGTACCTTACAAAGGGAAAAGAGCAGAGCAGATAGAACACACAGGTGATGTTAAGGAAGAATGGGGATAGGACAAGAAGGCTTAAGTAGGGTGGGATGCGGTTGGGTAGAGTATGGGGAGATATAACTAATGCTAAAACATTTGAAAATCCATATGGAATCCTACTACTGTAGAAGATTCCTAAAATCTATACATAACACACACACAAAAGAGTTTAAGGAGTAACTTTATAATTGGAGGAAAAATGCCTTTCTTGGATACCATAGGCTATCAATTAAACCACCCAATGCCAAAATGGGGTATCTCTTTTAGAATTGTTGGTCAGTGGGATCCTATAGACTTTCAAAAGCTATGCCCTCCTGAATTTGACAAGAAGACCCAGTTGCTGAAAGCACCACTTACTTGAAACATATAGCATGGGGAAATCAATCTGATACTCATGGAAACACCATCCTTACTGCATAGCTTTCGTAGTGATGGAAAGTTGTAGACATGTTATCAGGAGAGATAATCAATCACCAGTCTTATCCAGCTATGAATCCTGTGAGCTACAATAATGACCAGCCCGACAAGATATGCCTACTGGTGCAATAGTGGCATGAAAGTTATGAAAGTAACCAATTGCTTTATCATTGAATTTAATGCCTACTCCACAAAATGGAACTCATGTCTGGCACTATTAGTGAGGCCAAGAAACAGACTAGGGAAGTTATAGGTCTTATAAGGGAACATAGTATTTAACTAACTCCTAGTGATTTATTGTTACCTGTAGATTAGTGCAACTGTCACCCCTCATCAGAGAGTTTCTTTTAGCACTAGATGTTGATGAACACAGAGACACATAATTGGCTTATGTGCAGAGAGCAAAAGACCTTATAATGTTTATTTGTAAATGGGATATCCCTATCACATTCCTTATTCCAAAAGCTTGAGAATCATCAAGGACAATTGAAAGAGCAAGTTAGTGGGGAGGGCTCAGTCTTTTGTGATGGTGCCACTCCTGGAGGATAGTCCTGGGGTAAGAAAGCAGGAAAAGAAAGCCATGAGGATCAAGCCAGTAAATAGTACTCCCCCATGGCCTCTATATCAATTTCTGTCTCTAGGCTCCTGTCCTTACTTCCCTCTGTGATGCAGTTACCTGGAAGTATAAACAAAATCAACCCAAGCCTCTCTAAACTGCTTCTATTGTGATGTTTGGTCACAGCAATAGAAAATCTAGTCAAGACTTAAATTCATATTGAGTCATGGAGTGTGCTGTCATAAGCTGACTGTGTGCTTTTGAAGGGGTTATGGAAGTACTTTGGAACTTTGGGTTAGAAAAGCCAAATTGGTGAACCATTCTGGGAACTTGGGCAATAATGTTGAGAGCAATACAGACGATAAAAGTCTTGGTTGTAAAGCTT
Organism: Mastomys coucha; assembly: GCF_008632895.1. Classification (NCBI taxonomy): domain Eukaryota; kingdom Metazoa; phylum Chordata; class Mammalia; order Rodentia; family Muridae; genus Mastomys; species Mastomys coucha. The sequence goes on from NW_022196896.1 coordinate 14,988,595, forward strand.
CAGAAAGTAGAAAAAATTCTACTAGGTCCTTTTGTGTGATGTTTTATGTTAAGAAACTATAGTTTGTCATTAGCATGTCCTGAATAATCTGCTATGATTAACAAGAGATCAACACCACTGGAGTAAAATCTTTTCTTTACTGAGATCATGAATGCTGGTCAGCTAGAGAAGAGAATTAAACATCACTGAAGCAGAATCTTCTGGAAAGTGTTTTATTGGGGGTGGGAGGAGTCAACACACGAAGACTACAGCTCAGAGGCTGCCACCTCTGTACCTCATGATGGCAGCCCAACGTGGTAAGTCTTCCAGGTGGTACTGGACTTGAAGGCATGAGAGGTCATGGAGAGCAGCTAAGGTTTCAAATCATGAGAGGCCACTGGTGTGTGTATAGCCTCGGTTGAAGTAGAAGCCTTGGGGTTAAAGGCATCACAGAGAGAATTTGAACCTTGGCAGCATGTAGCAGGGTTGTTAGACTTCCTAAAGAGAGTGCATGGGATGTTATTGGTGAAAATGAAGACGCAGCAGAAGACTCCAGGATTTTGGAGATGCTAATACCATGGGGTTATTGGCAAAGACAGAAGCAGCCGTGAAGTAGACAGCCTAGGAAACAAGCTGTTTCTGCTTCAGATGGCAGAACCAGTGCTATAGAACCGTTGAAGCAAGCCCTTTGGAGCTCAGAGAACCATGACGGGGATTTCAGAAGCCTGAAACAGAGCTTTACACGCTCGGACCTTTGCTTTGCTTTCATTCAAATGTCGCAGTGTCCTGATTCTTCCTTCTCTCGGTAATGAAATACCTAACTTATTTTTTAATTTACAGGAGCCCCCACTTAAGATTCCTTGGAATTTTATAGAGTCTAAGTACCTCCTGCCATTAACCAGTTCACCAGGTTATTTAGATATTTTAGAGTTGTTAAAGAGACTTGGAAATTTTATAGAGATTTTGGATATTTTAGAGGTTTTGGGTATTTTATAGAGGCTGAAATTTTTAAATGAGCAAAACCATTTTTCAATAAAAAATAATTTTTAAATTAAAAAATAAAATGTTTGCTCTCTCCTCAAGCCAAGCAATATGCCCAAAGGAAAGAAGGCTAACGGGAAGAAGGTGGCACCACCCCTCACCATTGTGATAAAACAAGAGGCCAAAAGATGGTCAATCCTTTGTTTGAGAAAACACCCAAGAACTTCAGCACTGTACAGAACATTCAGCTCAAAAGAGACCTCACACGCTTATTCAAATGGCCCTGCTAGATCAGGCTGCAGCAGCAAAGGGCCATCCTCTATAAGCAGCTCTAAGTACCTCCTGCCATTAACCAGTTCACCCAGGCCCTGGAGGGCTCAGCTGGTGGTGGTTGCACATGATGTAGACCCCAATGACCTGGTGGTATTTCTTTCTGCCCTGTGTTAAAAGATGGGTGTCCCCTACTGCGTCATCAAGGGAAAAACCAGGCTGAGGAGGCTGATCCAGAGAAAGACATGCACCACTGTTACCTTCACACAGGTTAATTCGCACAGGTTAACTTTAAAGACAAGGGTGCTTTGACTAAGTTGGTGGAACATTTCAATCTGGATAATCATAAAAGTTAGGTAGCTGATAAGGAATCGGGGGGGATGAGAGGATCTTCCAAGGAAGGGGAAATAAGACATAGTGTTATAAAATGACAAAAGAAAAACTAGAATAGGCGATTAAGAGGGTAGGACCAATTCCAACCACATACGATGAGATTCACTGCTGCTTGGGACGCAATGCCCTGGGTCCTAAATCTGTGGCTACTATTGCCAAGCTGAAAAAGGCAATGGCTAAAGAACTCACCACTAAACTAGGTTAAACGTACATTGCTAAGTTGTCTGTACATAACTTTAATTACAAAATTATCTTCCAAAAATATTTGAATTTAAAGATAAGAATTTAAAATTTTATATTGTGATATTAATATGCCATCTTGGGGACAAATGAGATAGGAAAGAGTATAGTTGAATAGCTATATGTTCTTGTCAAATCAACAAGAAATCAATTGTGCTGAAAAGTCTATGGTCAACATGACATAAACTAGAGTCATCTGAGAGGAAGAAACCTCGATTGAAAAAATGCTTCCAAAGTGGTAGTTGTCTCTCTCCACATTCCTGCCTTCGCCTGGTCCTCCCATCCCCCTACCCTCTTATCCTCCTATTCTAGTTTTTTTTTTTTATCACTTTATAACACTATGTTCTATTTCCCCTTCCTTGGAAGTTCCCCTCATCCCCCCTGATTCCTTATCAGCTACCTAACTTCTATGATTATCCAGATTTAAATGCACATATATAAGGTTTAAAACATAACATCAACACAGAAGAGAACGCATGCAATACTTGGAGAGTGGGAGCCCTTGCTTGCCTCACTTAGGATAATTGTTTTAGGCTCTACCCATTTACCTGAAATTTTCATAATTTCATTTGTCTTAACAGCTGAATGACACTCTATTGTATAAAAGTGCCATGTTATAGTTATTCATTTATTCATCTGCTGATGGACATCTAGTCTGTTTCCAATCCCTGGCTATTATGGGTAGAGTAGTGATGATCATAAGCAAGTATCTCTGTAGTAGAATGTAAAGTCTTTTGGGTATATGCCCAAGAGATATAAAATCTTACTACTGTATAAGTTTCCTAAAATATATGAAAGGAATTTAAAGGTATTCAACATATAGTAAGAGAGACAATGCTCCATCTAGACTTCTTATACCACCAACTAATGCCTGTGGTCCCAAGATTGTTACTTATTTATTGAGTCATTTGTCAAACAGGTCCCATAGAACCCCTCAAACATCAAAAGTTATTGTCGAGACTATTAGTGAAACCTCCACAAGCTGATGGCAAGATGATCTTGCTGAAAACACTGCATATTTGTGTCCTAGAACATAAGGAGATAAAGCAGATACTCAACTGGAAGCTTCAGCCCTACTGACTAGTGCCCCATAGTGCTATAGTGTACTATACATGCTACCAAAGGCAAAAATGAAATCTTTAATCTCAACTAGCTCTAAACCATGTGAGCTACAAGAGTGACCTGCCTATAAGATATGCCTAGTATCCAATAGTGACACCAATGTTTTGAATGTAACCAATCATTTTTTAAACAATTGATTTAAGGCCCATTCCATTAAATTAAATCCATATCTGACACTGAAAAGGTGCCCAAGAACCTGACACTAGATTCATGGTGGGCCCTAAGGGAAAACCTACTACTATTGTTCTGCTAAAGAAATATAGAAATAAAATGACCCTACTGATATATTGCTGTACCCATAGATCAGTACATTGCCCAACCCTCAGCAGAAAAGCTTCTTTAGTAGATAGTAATTAACACAAGGACCCAACTGGACAATGTAAGAGACTTTGGAGCACTAAGCCTAAAATGGAATGTCTTTATAAAAACAGTCCCCTCAAAAGCTCAATGATCTATGCAGAAGAGGATGTAGAAAGACTGTAAAAGCTAGAGGTGATGGATGACTCCAAGAAAACAGCATCTTCAACACAAGGACTGTCTGTAGCAGCATTCACAAACCTGTGCTTGCTCAAACCAGATAAAATCCAAGCACCAGGAAAGGGAAATGAGCACATAATAATATCCTTAGCCATGAAGGCATATGCAAATGATTCTGTAGAGAAAGGGAAAAATAATTTTATCCAATGGAGTATCACTGGGTCTATCCTTCACACTCTGGGGTAGGCCTCATACCCAGAGGAATTGGCCAACACAAAATGGAATCCATATTTTGTGTACTTTTTAAGTTGTTTGGGGTTTTTTGTCTTATTTTTTGTTTCTTTGTTTTGGTTTTTATATTTTACCTTTTAGTTTTAGAGAGAGATAGAGAGAACATGAATTTTTGCCTAGGGGTGGGAATTATATAAGAGTTGGGGAAGAGGGAAAAATATGACAAAAATACATTGTATGACCAAAAAAAAATATTTAAGAAAGAAAATAAAAAGCTAATCATAAAAAGGGGGAAGAAGGGGGAAAATTACCTCCATAAGATGGAGATGTTGACAAGCCTGTCAGACATTTTCTTAACCAGTGATTGATATAGGAGACCATAGATCACTATGGCCAGTGCCATCATTGGCCAAATGGTCTTGGGGTATATAAGAAAGAAGGCTGACTAAGCCATGAGAAGGAAGCCAGTAGGTAAGCAGTGTACCCTTGTGACCTCTGCAGCCATTCCTGCCTCCAGGTTCCTACCTAGCTTCAGCTCCTGCCCTGACTCTCCTGTTACCTAGAAATGCAAGCAAAATAAACCCTCCCCTTCCTATGTTGCTTATGGTCATGGTGTTTTATTATAACAACAGAAACCCTAACTAAGACAGTCCATAATCAGAAATCAGCAGGTGTCCTCAAGTGAGGGATCACAGCACACTGATAACCAGGAACATCATTACAGACATGGTACTTTCTCACTAATACATCCTACCTGAGCTGTTCCTTAAACACAAATAGTAATCAAAGTAAATTAAATTGCTTTTTTTTTTTCCTGAAGAGGATGGATACTCCCCAGGGGGACCAACAGGATCAACTAACATGGACCCTTAGGGGCTCTCAGAGACTGAACCACCAACCAAAGTGTATACACAGACTGGACCTAACCCCCCCTGCACATATGTGGCAGAAGTGCAGCTTGGTCTTCATGTGGGTCTGCCAAAAACTGACTGAAACACTGAAAAAAATATGACAACCCTCCCTCAACTGCCTCTAATTGCCAATCATCTCTCAGAAAAGGATAGGACCTCATGGATTCCTCCTCTTCCTGAAAACTTGACAGCCCCAGTCTTAAAGATAACCACAGCTGTAGTGAGTCCATGAGCACAACAGCTATGTGATACCCAGAAGATATCTATTTGCTGTACATCCCCCCCATCCTCTGGCTCTTACAGTCTTCCCACCTCTCCTCCAATATTCCCTGAGTCTTTTTTTTTTAAGTCCCTTAACATTTATTTTTAAATTTTGAAATTTCAGGGTATTAGTCATCTTGATTAATGTGGAACGTTCTTTGCTTCAAAACCGGAACTCTTATGCACTCAGAAAACTCCAAAGCCCATGGAAATTGCATGATGTCATGGTATTCTGATGACTATATCAGCAGTGTGAACTGGCTTCCTGGAGTACCACAGGGCAGTGATGTCCTCAGGATGACTAAGGTAGAGAGTATCCTATGCCCCCAGACATCAAGCTTTGTAGGACAGTCGGGCATCTCAGTGTGTCTTCTAGTCCACAGGTTGTACAAGCTAGTTCCACCTTTTTTTTTTTTAAGA
>NW_022196896.1:14995845-14999425 GCF_008632895.1 Mastomys coucha
TGTGGTACATCTACACAATGGAGTACTACTCATCTATTAAAAACAATAAATTTATGAAATTCTTAGGGTAATGGATGGATCTGGAGCATATCATCCTGAGTGAGGTAACCCAATCACAAAAGAACAAGCACGGTATTCCCTGAGTCTTATGAGATGTAATATAGCTGCCAAGCACTCTATCATCTATCTATATTAAGCACTGTCTAATGCAGTGAGAAGTTTCTCTGGTGAAGGCTGGGCACAGCTTATGGGATAGACATGAGCATTTAGAAGGTAGTTTGACAATGGAACCATATATGAAAACAATAGTAGGGTCCCTTCTAGGGTATGTGATCTCCCCAGACACAAGCTCCTGACCAGGTTTTCAGAACTAGGTATAACTTCTCTTCTATGGAGTAGAATCAGAAAGCAGTTGGTTAGCACGGTAACATTTATGCCACTATTGCACCAAAGGATGCAGCTTGCCTGGCTGGTAATTGTTATAGCTCACGGGATTCACAACTGAGTAAGGATGATGGCTTTCCTCCCCTAGCAGCTTGCACAACAGCACCTTCTGACACTGTGAAGGCTGGGCGACAGAGAGGAAAACACTTCCAGTTTACTTGCATCTTGATTTTCCTTTGCTCTGTTAACATCTTGTGGGAAACCAAGAGTGATGAGACTATCTGTATTTGTCTGGGCTCTATAACCTCCCTGGCTGACTATGTATAGCGAGGTAGCAGCAATTGATGCTAAGATGTTCATTTAATAACTCACAGCTTCCCGGGGAATATTATCTATGCATGAAGGTTACTTCTGTTCAAACCATCTTTATTAAGAATATGATTTTTAATAAGCTTACCTCTCTCTTATTTCCTCCTCTTTCTTCTTAAGCTTCTGTTTGGAGTATGCTCATCATCTCCCTCCTTTAAGTCCTCATTTCTTCCCATCTCTCCCTCAAACTATTGCTTTTTATCATTCTGTCCATTATTATCTCTCAATGTTACACACACTACTCTATAAATCCTTGCCTAGGATCCTCAAATGATAAAGAGCATGTAGTGTCTGCCTTACAATATCTTACTTAATATAGTACTTTTCATATCCATCTATTTTACTGAAAAATTCTTATTCATTGAATTTTTATTCAGTGAGATCATCAAAATGTTGTTCATTTTTATGCCTGAGTAAATTTCTACTGTGTGTGTGTATATGTGTGTATATATATATATATATATATATATATATATATATATATATATATATATATTATGCTATCATCCTCTATTCATTCACTGATGGACAATCAGGCTGGTTGATTTTCTTGCTACTGTGAATGGACTCATATGAAAATGGAAGTGTGTGTATATCCACTGTAATGTGTGGAATCCTTTGGGTATGTGCCTAGGAGTGGTACAGTATGGTGGTTTTATTATAAGCTTTTGAAGGAACCCCCCATAGTGAATTCCATGGTATCTGTACCAGTTTTCTTCCACCAACAGTGAATAAAAGTTCCATTTCCTGACATTTTTTTTCTGTAGCCCAGGATGGCCTCGAACTCAGAAATCCACCTGTCTCTGCCTCCCAAGTGCTGGGATTAAAGGCATGCGACACCACTGCCTAGCAATTTCAGGACATTCTTGAAAGCATTTGTGGTCATTTGCTTTCTTGATAATAGCCATTTTGACTGGATGAAATATTGATATAGTATTAATTTTCATTTCCAGACATGAATCTTGAGCACTTTAAAAATGTTTATTAGTCATTTATTTTTCTTGTTTTGAGGACTGTCTGTTCCATGAACCAATTTTAATCGAGTAGTTTTTCTTGGAGCTTCATTTTTTGAGCTCTTTGTATATTCTGGACCCCAATCCTCTGCCAAGTGTGAGGCTGGCAAAGATTCCTATGATTCTGTAGGCTCTCTCATCCAATAGTTTCCTTTTCATTGCAGAGACTTTTAATGTTATGAGAACCCACTTGCCCATAGTTGGCTTGACTTCCTGAACAACTGGATTTCTATTAAGATGTCCTTATGTATATGGATAAATTTCCCCCCTACTTTATCCTAAAAGATGTTTCAGAACTTCAGGTTTAATATTAAGGAATGTAATCCATTTTAATTAGTATTTATTCTGTGTGAGATATAAGAATCAAGCTTTATTTTTCTACTGGTAGATTCCCAGTGTGTCAAAGAGGCTATATCTTCTCTAGTGTCTACTTTTTGCTTCTTTGTCAGAAATAAGGTAGCTATCACAGGGACTTGATGGGTCAGGGTGAGGAGATACCCAAGGGAAGGTCTCCATCTGCTCAGAGGGAGTGGGGGCATGGGGGGAATAATTATGGTGGGGTGATTGGGAGAAGGGCAAGTGAGCAGGATGTAAAGTGAATAAGTAAAATAATAATTATTATTTAGTATTAATAAATAATTATAAAAATAAGGTGGCTAGTGTATTCTATTCCATTGATGAATGCATTTACTTTTGTCCTTTTCTGATTTTATCACTATGGCTTTAAAGTTAAACTTGAAATTAGATATTATAATACCTCTAAAAGTGTTCTAAATGTTTTCATTACCCTTGATCTTTTGTGTCATTCTTATGAATTTTAGGATTTTGTTTTATTTCCATAAGGCATTAAGTATTTTCCTTCAAATTGTATTGATTTTATATATTGTTTTTAGTAGTTAATTGTTAATAACTACTAAATTAATTAATTAATTAATTAATTGTTATTGTTAATTGTAAATAGTTAATTGTTTATTGTTTCACAATATTAATTCTACCAATCTTGGAGCGTGTGAGCTCTCTACATCATCGAGTATCTTCTCCAACTTCTATTCTTTTCCTAATGAGCCAAGAGTTTTCACTGGTGATTTCTCTATTTTAGCCTGTAATTTACTAACATGAGCCTTCTCTCTCTCTTCCATTTTATGAGATGATATCTTAGTGAGGGTTTCTTCTACTGTGACAAAACACCAAGGCAACTTATGAAAGAAAGCATTTAATTGAGGTTAGAGGTTTTTGAGGGTTAAAGTCCATGATGTCTGAGTAAAGGCGTGGTGGCAGAAACAGCTGAGAACTCACAATTTGGTCTGAGGGAGGAGGTAAGAAAAGAAACATATTGGCAATGTTATGAATCCTTTGAAACCTCAAATCCTACCTCCAGTGGCCACCACTCGTCCTAAGCTTTGCCAAACAGTTCCACTAACTGGGACTCAAGTTTTCAAACATGTGAGCCTATGAGGGCCTTTCTCATTCAAACAACCAGAGATGAGCTAGCGTGTTGTCTATGATTTATCTTATTTTACTACTGAAGAATGTTAATTTTTTATACTCTTCTTTAGGCATTATTCCATTAATTTCTTTTCTGATCCTTAAGCTGTGGTTATTGTTGCTGTTTGCTGATTTAGGTTTGACTTGTTCTATTTTCCTAAGAAGTTAAAGTGAATCATCGAGTTATTTATTTGAGATTTTTCTGATTTTAATATACACAATCATAGCTATAAAAATCTTCTCTTAGACCTGCCACTGCTATGCCGGGCGGTGGTGGCGCACGCCTTTAGTCCCAGCACTTGGGAGGCAGAGGCAGGCAGATTTCTGAG
>NW_022196896.1:14999529-15007719 GCF_008632895.1 Mastomys coucha
AAAAAAAAAAAAAAAAAAAAAAAAAAAAAAAAAAAAACTGCCATTGCTATCTCCCAAAGGTTCGGTGACATTGTTTTTATTTTTACTTGATTCTAGAATTTTTAAAAATTTTACCTTGATTTCTTCAATGAATCACTGATTATTCAAGTATACTCTGTGGCAGAACCTTTCCTTAATGAATAAAGATTTCAGGGAACAATCACTGGGCGAGGAGTAGGCAGGACTTCCGGGTCAGAGAGTGGGAGAGGAGAGGTGGACAAACTGAAGCTAACAAGAGGCCTCCGGTTTAGATGGCGGATCCCCTAGTATTCAGCGCCACCAGAGGAGTTATATTTAGGGTAGCTTACAAAATTAGGATGCTAGTTGCTGCACCCAGCAACTGAGTTACCTGTTGATTCTTAACTAAGTTCCCGTGGTGTTTTCCTTTACAAGGTGACTCAACTGGGATCCAGAGAGAAAGGTATGGCGGCAAAGCGTGGGGTTGCAAGAAGGGTACCCCAAAGGGCTGTGGAAATTTGGAAGCATGGGGCTGCGGTGACAACAACCTGCCAGTGGGAACTTAGTGAGCTGAGTGGAGAGATTTTAGAGCTCCAGGGAAAGTTCCACGAAGTCCTGAGAAAAAGTTGTACTCAACAACTCTTAGGTGGAATATTGTTTGGTGACTGTTAAGAACATTTGATGGGTGGTGTAATTTACCACTGAAGAATTGTTTGTTTGCTGTGGTTTGGATTGGATTAGCTTGTTCTGGGTGATTCATCTATTAATGAAAGTGGAGTATAGATGTCATGGACTATTATTATTGTATCTGAACCTATCCGTCCTTTTACATCCAATAATGTTTGTTCTATGAAACTGCAAGAATCAACATTTGGCACATATATATTTACAAGTCTTATATTCTCTTGAACACTATAAGCTCTGCATAGTTTCCCCTGAACAGTGTTGTTGATTTCACTGTATTATTGATTTTACTGTATTATTGATTTCACTAATGACACCCCAACCACAAAAATGCTACTGAGAAACTTATTTACAAACTGTAAATTCAACAAACATGGCACCCACTAGTCAACATCTGACTATATAATAAAAAACAATTTTTACATGTAAAATATGAAACTTTATATAACTGTACATTTACTCCCTCGCCTTAATTTAACAATTGTTGACAAAAATTCTGTATATTTTCTAGTATATGATGAATAAATGCCATTCAGTGTGGTTGTTCCTGTTACTGTGATGGCAACTACATGTAAGTTTATTATAAGGCAACAGGACTGTGAAAGTCTCAAAAACACATGTTCCTGCCCACTATGAGCCCATAGGATAGGATACACTCAGCACACCAGAGAGGGAGACGGAATTGCAGCAAATGATGAGCTAATGCTAAATAATTCTTGGTTCCCTCAAGCTTTGCATTTTGTACAGAATGTAAACCAAATGCACAGCAAATGTAAGCCACTAGAGTCAGTCAAACATAGGAAACACACTGAAGAAACTATCCCTGTTTAGACAAAATCCAAATCCTGAAAGATTTACTTTGAATGGCAATGGTCACCTCCTTCCATGGTGAACTTTCTCTCAACCTCAGTGGCTCTGTCATGCTGATAACTGCCCTGAGCAGTGAGTACAGTAGGGACAGAGAGAGGATTTACACACAGATGTATGCATATGTGTGTTGTACGTGTGTTGCGGATCTGAAGGTACTACAGTCATTGTATTAGTTCTGTCCTGTTCCTCATGTAAACAGCATACGAGAAAATAAAATTATTTTAACTTATGGCATCATAGATTGAGTCTATACTCCTAGTTTCCTTTACTTCTGTGTCGATGGTAAAATAGAACATCATGGTTATGAGAAGATGTAGCAGAATATCACTTCATGGTGAACAAAAAGCAGAGAATCAGAAGAGACAAGCCTAGAACAAAATTTAACTCTTAAGGTCATGCATCCTGCATCATGCTTTCTCCAGCTTAGGCCTTATCTTCTAGGTTTTAAGTCTTCCTAAAGTAGCATTGGAGGTCACAAATGAGCCCATAGAGGACATTTCATATTGCACCCATAATATTCAGGTACAACAAAGCCATAGCTTACTGTTCGCTTACTCCAAATCTCTTTCTGTGTGTAAAAGGTTCCACTTTTAAACTCATCACATAGAAGTTCTCACTAATACAACTTCAAACCTTCTGCTAAAGCCCTAGAGATATTTTCCAAAACCTGAAAACCTCAAGGAACATTATGTTCTGAGAGCTACATCAACTTCCCTTATAACCACCAAAGCAAATGAAATTCTACTCTTTCAGTACCAACAACCTAATAATGTATCACTCATTTTCTGACTGAACTGTAGAAGAACTTCATTTATTAAGAAAATAGCATCCTTGAATCACAGCAATCTAACAAACATAAAACATTTTAATATAGCTAAAATATGTAGAATATATTTATATGTCTAAAGTGCCATTTTGGATGATTCCCAGCCAGTAATGTAAGTTGAAAATCTGTGTGATAGAAACTTTTGTAGAGTTTTGTAGGATCTTTTAATTTTTTCCCATGATAATTCACAGACCACGTGAAGTTCAAGAAGGAAGACCAATGTGTGGATGCTTCAGTCCTTCTTAGAAGAGGGAACAAAATACTCCCTGGAGAAAATATGGAGACAAAGTGTAGAGCAGAGACTGAAGGAAAGGCCATCTAGAAACCAAAGGCCATGCCCCACCTAGAGTTCCATACCATATACAGTCACCAAATCCAGACACTATTGTGGATGCCAAGAAGTGCATGCTGACAGGTACCTGATGTAGCTGTCTCCTGAGAGGCTCTACCAGAGCCTGACAAATATAGAGGCCAAGGCTCACAGCCAACCATTGGACTGAGCACAGGATCCTCAATGGAGGAGTTAGAGAAAGGACTGAAGGAGCTAAAGGGGTTTGCAGATCCATAGAAGAAACAACAATATGAACTAACAAGAACGCCCAGACCTCCAAGGACTAAACCACCAACCAAAGAGTACACATGGAACAACCCATGGCTCCAACCGCATATATAGCAGAGGATGGCCTTGTTGGAAATCAATGGGAGGAGAGGCCCTTGGTCCTGTGAAAGCTCTATGCCCCAGTGTAGGAGAATGCCAGGAAGGAGCAGCTTGAATGGGTGGATTGGTGAGCAGGGGGAAAGGGGATGAGGAAGGGGGTTTTCAGAGGGGAAACCAGGAAAGGGGATAACATTTGAAATGTAAACAAAGAAAATATCTAATAAAAAATAAAAAATAAAGTTGTAAGGATGAACTAGGAAAAATAAAAAAATACGTAAATAAATGCATAAATAAATACTGATGTACACCTTTGAAGTAAACACTGTCCTAGACCCTTAAGGTAGAAGTATAAGCCTAAGCTTTAACTAAGAAAACATAGTTTTATCCAGTAGAGACTCATTGGATATACTAATCACACTTCAGAATAGTTCCCATCCCCAGGGGTAGATGGCCAACATAAAACAAATTCAATGATACTTTTGGTTTCTTTGTTTCATATCATTGTGTTTGGCATTATTTATCTTACTGGTCTTTTGCCTGTACATTATGGTTTCTAATTTGGGGGGGTTTGTTTGTTTTTGGGTAGGGTGTCTCTCTATGTCTGTGACTGAGTGTGTTTTGCATGTATGTTTCCTATGTTTTTTCCTTTGTTTTAATATTACTGTTACTTTTTTAAATTCTGGCTTCTTTGTTTGTTGTTGTTTTAATTTTAGGGCTTTTTGCCTGTTTGTTTGGCCATATCTTTGTTTTCTACAGAGGTAAAGGATGAAAGGGCTTTTGGAAAGTAGGGAGGATCTGGGAGTATTTAGAGGAGTGAAAACTGTAGGCTTTGATTTTTCAAAACCTATGTTAATATGGGTTCTTAAATGTTTAACCTCCCTTCTATCCCACCACCCATCAGAGGTAGTGGAAAGGTTAATAGAGCAAAAGATGTGGTTCTGTTTAGAAATGGTTCTTTGGGGTGAATCCAGTCTGCCTTGTTAGGATATCAGCAGTTCAGTTCAAGCCACTCGAAAACACCATTCATGAATCAGCAATGACAGTTCGATCCAGAAGAAACCTTGTGGCTCTACCAATTGTCCCAAGTTCTCTGAAGAGACAAGAAGCCTCTGGAACACCACCAGAAGTTCTTTGGTGATGTTTCTTCCTATGAAGTCATGGCAAGCAATGACCAGCAAAGAATGCCAAGGCAAAGCAATTCCATGCAGTGTCATCAGACAAGACCAGTGCTAGAAAAGCCCAACAAAGACCAGCAATGAATGGGAATGCACACCAATACTATCTAGCATCATCCACTGTCTGCTGGGTTATATGTATACCCTTTCCAAACATCACATGTTCTCTCAAGCGTCCACTGTTAGCAAAACATCACATGCCCTTTTTCCAGACTGCTTCCAGAAAAACACATGTCTGTTCTCTGCAAAACATCTCCCCATGTGTCTGCTTCTGAAAAAAAAAAATTATAAGACAGTTTCCAGAAAAAAATCTCCAAAGAAACCAGAAATGTCCGCTTCACAAAACTATGCATAGAATACATTATATTTAATTTTTCAATAAAAAAATAAAACATAGGATGGAGAATGATCAAGAAAGACATCTGGTATTACCCTCTTGAGTTTGTCTGTGCATGCATGAACAAGTCTATAGTCTCACACGTGTAAAACTATATGGTTGTATATACTGTACAAAACACACACCTGCACAAGAATTTTGTTGTTGAATGAGAAAAGTTTAGTCTTTACAGTCCTTTCATTTTAGACTTGCATAAAGGAATCAATATTTAGTACCACTTATCTTGGAGCTATTTTGCCTTAGTTCTATCTTCTCTAATATTATTTAGCCACTCTAGCTTGATTAGGATGGAATGTGCTTCCCCATCCTTTTACTTGTTGAACATTTCTATCTTTTGTATTAGGACATGATTCTTGTGCACAATAGAAACATAGGCCCTGTTTCTTACTGCAGTCTGCCTTTGGTGGCATGAACACCATTTGCATTTAATGCATTTACCAACACCTGCTTTAACTCTACCACTTTCTATTTGCTTGATATGTGTCCTATATTTTTGTCAGTTTCTCTATCCTGATTAGGTCTGAGTACTCTTCATGATATATTTTTGTCTCTGTTATTCAACATTAATAGATAAAGCTTGAGGGCTAGAGAGATGGCTCAGAGATTAAGAGCACTGACTGCTCTTCCACAGGTCCTGAGTTCAATGGTGACTCACAATCATCTGTAATGAGATCCAATGCCTTTTTCTGTGTGTCTGAAGACAGTGACAGTATACTCACATACATTAAATGAATAAATAAATATTTTAAAAAGCAAGTAGATAAAGCTCTTTGCTACATAATTTTAGTGATTGTTTTAAGATTCATACTATAACTTTTCATAGACTACTTCTTTTTAATTTTATTTAATTCTTTTTTACAGTCCAGATTTTATCCCAGTCCTGGTTCACCCTCTGACTGTTCCACATCCCATACACCTCCCCCCACCCCCACCCTAGCTCTCATCTCCACAAGGATGTCTCCACTCCCTGGGGTCTCCAGTCTCTTGAGGGTTAGGTGAATCTTCTCTGACTGAGTCCAGACCTGGCAGTCCTCTGGTGTATATGTGTTGGGGGCCTCATATCAGCTGGTGTATGCTGCCTGGTTGGTGGCCCAGTGTGCAGACTACTTTTGAGTGACATTATACCATATAACAGTTACCTTTAAAGTAGTAGCTCTTATAGTAGCATGCTTTTTAACCTCTCTTCCATGAATTTCTTCTCTTTTCCTAAATTACCTTCTAATTAAAGCAAAAGTCCCCCAATACATTAATATTTAGCATTAAATGATTTTCTCTGACAGAGATGAAATATCTTGCATCTCTTTACATAGTAACGTATTTAGCTGCCTCTTTTCCCTCTATGTATCCAGATTCCCATCTGTTATTATTTTCCTTCTGCCTAAATGTCTTCCATAAACATTTTTTTTACAGTCTAGTTCTGCTAGTGATGAATTCTTACAGGTTTTACATGTCTGAAATAGTCCACAGTTCACTACTGTGTTTAAGAAATATTTTCACAGAGTGTAGAGTTAGACAAACTGCCAAAAAATTTATTAAATTCCTTACTACTCTGTGTTCTGGCCTGGAAATTCTCTTGAAGAAGTAAGCTGGGGCAATTATTGGTCTCATCTCTTAATTATCTGATCTTTCAGAAATTATTTCCTTCATCACTTAATTGCAAAGTCTTGAAATTTGTTAGTTATTTTTAATATATCTTTGCCATTGTTTAATTTAGGAAAGAAAAGTTAAGCCTAGTCTTTTTAAATTGATTTTCTCACTACTCAGAAAAAAAGAGATATGATTTTAAACTGCCACTTAGACTTATTTTCAGCTGATAGCCAGCTAAAGAATCATCTAGAGGAGGGAAAGAAAGAAAATATAGCAAGTGTGTTGAATCTTCTATTAAGAAAAAAAATCTTCGGGCTGGAGAGAAGGCTCAGCGGGTAAGAGCACTGACTGCTCTTATGAAGGTCCTGAGTTCAAATCCCAGCAACCATATGGTGGCTCACAACCATCCATAATGAGATCTGACTCCCTCTTCTGGTGTGTCTGAAGACAGCTACAGTGTACTTAAATAAATCTTTAAAAAAAAGAAAAAAAGAAAAAAATCTTCTCATCACCTGTTTAGCTAATAAACTACATGAAATTGTCAATTGATTCTTTTTGTTTCTACTGAAAATCGGAATGTGAACACAAAGACGAGAAGGAGAGGGAGATGTGAGGCTATATTGATATATTAACATGAGGTCAATATTACATTCATGATACATATTTCTGATCATGTATTTCTAAATAAAACTACAAAATTCTGTACCTTTAGTAAGCTGGATTCACTTTCTTTAACTCTAGACCTAAGTTATTCGGTTTCTAAAGTATAAAACATATGACATGTAGTAGAATCCTCCAATATATTAATGATATGGAATGTAGGTGATGGGATGTAGTAATATCAGATGTAAAAATGACATTATCTTCAAACATTGACCAGTAAGAAAGATTAAGTGAAGGTGGCGTGTCTGTTGACTTAGGACGGCATTATAACAGAAAAATAGTTTGTGCATTTGTTGAGAAAAACTCAGCTGTTACATATATTTTAAATAAAAGTATATTTTCTTAAGAAATGTGAATTTCAGTAACAGAGATTTAAGAGGTAGTAGAAAACATACTGCCAAATTAGAAGTGCAAAATGAAATTTATGAAATAATTGTGGCTGTAAATTATGCTTTTTCAGAAGAGGTGATATCATCCTGCATCTGTGTTGCCTAGAGGACACCAGCGTCACCTTGTATGGTGAATCTATCAGCTTTGAAATGCAAATCTGAAAAGATAACATGGAGATTACATCACCAGTAAAATATATCTGATCCATGCTATGAAATTTTCAATAAAGGTATGCATTTTAATTTACAAAAATTCTTCAAGAGTATCTTTTTTGATTAATTTATGTATATACACATATTGAATCAAGAATAGCAGAATTTCTAGGAAAATGGAGAGCATGGCATAATAGGATTAATAATTACTGTATTTGAAATTATTGTTAGTAAATCTCATTCTTTTTCTTTAGACTAATCTCTACATTGGAAATGTGGAAGGAAACATGAAGGACATTCTCCCATACGTATTAAGCTTAAAGATACTTTGGCCTCAATTATCTACATATTCTGAGGAAATGCCAGATGGCTTTCTCATTTTTCACTTTCTTTGCAAGAAACAAACAGCTTTTGCCTTATTTTCAGGCAAAAACTTAGCCTTTTATTAAGTCACGGACAAATTTTAAAACTATAAGATGGCTTAGAGATGAATCATCATGTCCAAAAGGCTGGAGATAAAAATAGTTTTCTCTTCAAAGATGAACTTCTTGATGGCTGAGGAGGAAAAAAGGTCTAGTCCTTTCCTCTCTGATCCCATTCACAAAGGTTCACAAAGATTTTCTTCCTCAAAGTACTTTTCCCCAGCTTATACTGGTATCCCAGTCCCTAACACCTGCAGGCAGTCCCAGTAAACAGAGGTAGTCTCTGTTACATGTGCTGAGCAGGCCAGGGAAACAGGTAAAACCTTCATATCTCCCCTTCCCTCTCTCCCTCCCTCCCCTTCCCTCTCT
>NW_022196896.1:15008415-15024805 GCF_008632895.1 Mastomys coucha
TCCCTCTCTCTCTCTTTCCCTCTACCTCTCCCTACTCTCCCTCTCTCTCTTCCCCCCTCTCTCTTTCCTCCCCTCTCTCCCTCCATCCCTCCCCCCCTCCAGACCAATCTCCCAGTTTCATCCCTCTCTTTACCAGAACACCTGCTGAAGCCTTCCTTCCTCCCCTGCTCTCACTTCACACCTCACCCTCCTAAAGTACCTCTCCCCACTAGTTGCTTTACTCCAAGTTCCGACTCTAGCAGGCACTCCCAGCTAACCCACTCCTGCCAGGTCTATAGATCTATAGGTTGGCTGTCTGTACATCTGTCCCTCTAACTCCAGCCGCCCTCCCCTACCCAGTTTTACCCCCAGAGTTCTAGCTGACCCTCTGTGGTGACCTCTCTTCCCTGGTTTCCCTCTTGTTTTCAACTAAGCAGCAAGTGTGACTATTTAAAAGAAGGTACCCTGTGCTTAAACTGCCCCCAATCGTCCCCATTTCTCTGAGGCCAAAATCAAAGCAAGCTTTAAAGGAGCCAACTATCTACCAAAGATACCAAAGATACCAAAGATAAACGGCTTATTTTGGCTCATAGGCGAGAAGAAGTTGTAGTTCATCGCAGTGCGGAAAGCATGGGAATATAAGCCCCTCAGTCTGTAGCAGAGAAGAGTAGCCCAGGCTGAGGCCCTTCTCAGTGCTGACCAGGAAGCAAGGAAAGCAGGTTAGAACCTGAAGCATATAAAACAGAAAGGCCTGCCCCTAGTGACTTATGTCCCCAACCATGCCTCACTAACTATCCCAGGGCCTCCCAAAAAAGAATCACCAACTTGGAAGCACGTGCTCAAAACATGAGTCTTTGGAAGCTGTCTCATATTGCTAACTCCTACTTTAAGACTGTCTGTTTCCGTTGTTTATGCTGGTTGGTGCTGTCAGTGATCAAACCTGCAGCCTCCATGACCCTTCAAGGCAAGAGTTCTACCCCTGAACTTTGTCTCCAGACCATAACATTTAAATTTCTGTTTCCACTGCCTGGATAACCTCATGTCTATCCCTCCCCCCTTTGATCTCCAGTAAGCTCTATTGTGAGCATAGAATGTATAAATAACATAAGTACATTTACATGCCTGACCTTGTATGCAGAAAAGCCCAGTTAGGGTAGCTAAAAATAAAGGCCTTTGGCTACTTGCTTCTAATAGCTGTACGTCACATCTGTTGTGCAGAATGATGTCTGGGTTTTATTTTCCTGAACTAACTGTTCTCTTTCTCCTTCTCCTCTACATTACATTTTTCACAGAGTAACTACAGTATGCCCAACCACTCCATCCTTCCTCCTTATGAGGGAGAAATATTCTTTTACTTGACACTGGTATACCCCACACAATGCCAGAGACCTCAAAAGTCTTCCCCTCCACTCCTCCCATTCTGAGGGAAGGTTGCCAAAGACAAAGACTACAAAGCTGAGGGAAAAAAAATGTATTCTTAAACAAAACAATTAATTAATATTGGGGCACTTTTTTTTCAGGACTTCAAGATGTGTAGGATGTCTTAGGGTTCCTTTGCTGTGATCAAACACTATGATGAAGGCTACTTAACAAAAGGAAGCATATCACTGAGGGCTTGCTTACAGTTTCAGTTAGTCCATGATCACCAGGGTGAGGAGCATCTCCCCAGTCAGGCAGCCACGGTGCTGGGGAGATAGCTGAGAATTTATATTCTTATCTTCCAGGAGGCTGGCGGTGGGGAAGGAGAGGGAAAGAGGAGACCAGGGCCTAACATAGGACCTTTGAAACCTCAAAGCCCAGCCATCCCCATGACACATTTCCTCCAACAAGGTCACGTCTCCTAATCCTTCCTATGAATTCACCAAATGAGAAACTAAGTACATGAGTATGTGAGCCTATGGAGGCCATGTCCATTCATACCACCACCACAAGGGACAATAGGACTTTCTTATTGTTAAAGCAGTTGGGGTAAGAATGGAGTGTCATTCATTGTGTTGTTTGTATACAGAGAGATATGTTTGATACTATAATAATACTATATATTAAGATAATACAATATTATATGTTATACTATATATAATGAAATATAATAATAATATGGTAATGTTTAAGGATATAAAAATGTTAATTGTCTTGACTATGCTGGACCTAAATAGTAAAATGTAGTCTTATACACCATAAATAATTACAACAGCCTAGTTTCATACACAACTTTAATATAAGGCAAGATGCACATCATACATTTGACCTTGTACCCTAGACCATTTCCAAACTTCATAAAATGCTTCCTCAAAATCAAATGCCAAAAGTATGTGCCTCAGTCACTGTTAAGACTAAGTTTGACCCAATTTTTTCTAAGATATAAAGGCCAGGCTTGTGGCTCATACCTGTAATGTCAACCCTCCAAGGGTTGGGGTGAAAAACTTCAAGGAAACTTCAGACTAGAGAGTGAGATTTGCCTAAAGCACAAAAGAATGCAAGAAGGCAAGAAAGAAAGAAGAAAAGAGAGAGGGAGGGAGGCAGAGTGGTAGGAAGGAGGGAGGCAGGGAGGGAGGGAAGAAGGAGGGAAGCAGGGAGGGAGAGAGGGGGAAGGGAAGGATGGAGGGAAGGGAATAAGTCTAACTTTTTATAGCTCATAAAGAAACCTGTTTATGGATGAAATAACCAAATCTAGTTACATATTGAACAAAATCAGAAATTACTGATTCTTGATTATATAAAATGAGATCTTGAGCTTTAAACAACCATTTCCTACAACCAACCAAGTTAATGGAATTTCACAGATACCAGTAAAGCTGTTATAAGACATTTCAAGGAACTCTTACTGATATGATTGCTTTGGACTGTTCTGACACTTTTAAATTTGAGACATTCTGAATCAATCACATTATAACAAATATTTCTGGCATCTTTAGATGTTTATTCTCTCATTAAATACTTGAAGTGGTGAGGGCTCTTTTTTTTTTATTATTAATTCATTTTAAAAGTTGCACCTTCCCTGGAATCTTTCCTTGTCACCAGATTTCTGTTTCAGTCTAGCACAAATAGTAAAATTCTTATTGACTTCTTGCTTTTTCTGTCAGATCCAGCGCCTTCATTTTAGCCAGAGCTGTGATGGGACAGTGCTTGCTCCCAGAGCTGTGATGGGACAGTGCTTGCTCCCAGAGAGGTGATGGGACAGTGCTGCCAGAGTGGCGATGGGACAGTGCTCTCAGGATTCTGGTTAAGAGTCTTCACTCAGCAAACTCCGAATTGATCCTGCAGTGGCTCTGCTTCAGTCCTTTTCTCTTCCAATTTAAACACACCCTGCATAGCCTCACTGATGTATAAAACATCAGTACAAAATGTTGATAAGTTATTTTGCTTTTTGCCTATGTATACTGTTTTATATGATGAGCTGGGATGTTTTTCCACAGGCAAAGGTTTTCCTAAAATAAAACTATTAAAAAAAGTAGAATAATTTAAATAAAAAATTTGCATTTGGATTTTTGCTGCTTCCTGCATAAGAGGAATGCTGTGAACTCTCTAGAGAGGATGTTTTTGAAAATGTCTAAGGATGGGGTCACATGACAGGTGTTATACATGTCAACATTGTATCATTGTGGGTCGGATAATCAGAGAGCATCTACCCCAGACTCCAGAGTTGATTTACTACTCATTTTTTAAGTTAAAAATAAACCATATAGTTTAACAGTGACAAAAGGATGTTGTGAGAGATATAGGAATCAGAATGTAAAATTGCCTTATAACAGGTACCTGGTCCAGTAAATATTTTGAGAATACAAATGTGAATATTTTTATTGTTTAATTTTTCACTTGAAATAGTTATAATTTCATACAAGATATATTTCCACATTAGAATGTACAGACCTTATGAATTTTCTTATAAAGTAATGAAAATAATTATTTTCTTACTTTCTGGTCCCAGTTTTTGCCTTCTCCTTTTATTGAGAGGCACAGTGTGGTGGTTTGGGTAAATCTAAGTTTACACTGTGGCACTATTCCACAC
This sequence comes from Mastomys coucha, assembly GCF_008632895.1. Taxonomy (NCBI): domain Eukaryota; kingdom Metazoa; phylum Chordata; class Mammalia; order Rodentia; family Muridae; genus Mastomys; species Mastomys coucha. Next base: position 15,012,404 of record NW_022196896.1, read on the forward strand.
CAACCTATGATTCTACAAGCAGAATAACCAATTCCCATTAACTGAAAACTGAGATTGACACCTGTCAACACTGGCTAGCTTCTGAGCCCCTGACTCCACTGAGCCAAAAGGCAGAGGGTAGGTTTACCCTAAGGCACCCTACCTGTTACCGTTCCTAATGCTGAGACAAAATAAAGCAACTTAACAATGAACAAACTTGTTTTGTTCCGGTTTGCATCATGGCAATGGGCAGCCAAGCTCAGTGGCCACTGCTAGAACAACTCAGAGTGGATCTTCAGGAAGCAAAGAGAGATGAAAGCAAGCTGTCAGCTAGCTTTCTTTTTATGCAGTCTAAAGCTCCCACCTAGGAAATTAGCTCAAGTTCCATTTCTGTTGCTGTGAAAAATATTCTCACAAAGGGTTTGTGTGGCTTACAATTCCAGGTAATTGCCCATTACTGCCAGGAAGGCAAGAGAAGAACTTAAAACATCATAGCCACAGTAGAGAGCAGAAAGATGATCCACACATGGGCCCTTGTTGCTTGCTGCTTGCTGCTTGCTGCTTGCTTGCTGCTTGCTGGCTACTTGCTTGCTTGCTGCTCGCTGCTTATGCCCAGCTAGTTTTCTTCACCCTTAAATGGTTTAGGGCCTCACCATACTCAGATGTGCCACCCATACTCGAAGTGGGTCTTTACACCTCAATTAAGAGTCAAGACAATTTCCCACATACATGCCACAGCCACCTCAGCAGTACAGCTATTTTTCTCTAACTTGGTTTCTCTCTAGCATTTTCATTTGTATTTCCCTAATTGCTAAGGATACGGGATTTTTTGTGCTATTTATTGGCCATTTTTATTTCTCCTGTTGAAAACTCTCTGTTCTCTAAAGATCCCTAACCCATTTTTTTTAATAGGGTCATTTTTCTTGACTTTTTGAGTTCTTTGTATATTTTGGAGACAAATCCTCTATCAAATGAGTTCTATTCTGTAGATTTCATCTTCACTCCATTTATTATTTTCTAACTGTCCAGAAGCTTTTTAGTTTTCTGAGGTCCCATTTGTCAATTTTTTTTAACTTAATTCTCACAACAGGGCATCCAGGAGATGAAGTTGTGCCTCAATATAATATAAATAAAACTGTTTTCTCTTTAACTTCTTTCTATGGCTGTCATTATAAGGCTAATCCTCATTTGGCTTGATTGATCTGTTTAAGCTTAAAGCTTTCCCTAGAACAATCACAGCAGGACTCAACAAGTTCATTGGCAAATCATGGCCCTTCTTCTCCCAGAGACTAGGGTCATTTCCATTAAAAATGGTACTTGGAAGAATTAGAACAGATTCTCAGCAAAATGTTTCCAGTGCAGCACAGTTATCAATAACAAATTCAATGGCACAATTTTTGCAATCGAAGTGTCATTCATTATCTTAGTAGCTCACAGAGGTAGAGAGCTGGTCTTAAAAGAGAGGACAAAGAAGGTGACTCATGGCCATGCGGTTATATTTTAAGAAAGCTGCAAACTCCTTCTGCCTAAAATATCTTTTCCATCTGCCAACTACAGTCTGAAGCTCCGACTGCACTACAGAGATTGTTGTTTGGTCCTTAACGTGGACCTTGAAAACTTTGGAAAAATAGGCAAATGCCTTTTATAGCAAATCTCAGCTTTTAACACCTTTATATTGATAACCTTATCAGATTGATGATAGGGAAGAAAAGGGTGAGCTGTCACTCAGAGGAATATGTTTAACTGCTTGAAAATGTCACAAAAGAAGGACCTGGAATCTATGTGTCCAACATAAAAGGCAAGAATAAGGAGAGAGTGGCAAGTGATAGAGGATTTCAAACACAGCCATTCTGCTTCAAAAACTCCTGTACCACCACCTTAGTTCATCTTAGAGGGGATGTTCTGTGAGAAGAGTCTCAAGAGTTCCCAGCAAGACAAGCTCCTTATTGGAGCCATTGCTGTACAGTGGCATCTGTCCTGGACGAGAGGGGATATTGATTAATGCTCACCAGGAAGAATATCAGTCTCTAAGAATTCACTGGAAGAACAATATGAACTACCTAGTACCCTCAGAGCTCCCAGGAACTAAACCACCACCAACCAAAGAGTACACATGGTGGGACTCATGGCTCCAGCAGTATATGTATAGCAGATGATGACCTAGTCAGTTATCAAGGGGAGGACAGGCCCTTGGTCCTGTGAAGGTTCTATGCTCCAGTGTTGCGGAATGTCAGTGCCAGGATGCGGGAGAGGGTGGGCTGGTGAGCAGGAGGAAGGGGGAGGAAACAGGGTTTTTTTCTTTTGGGGGGGGCAACTGGGAAAGGAGATATCATTTGAAATGTAAATAAAGAAAATATCTAATAAAAAAAAGAATTCACTGCAAGTATTTCCATCTTCTACTGTCAGTAATTTAGCAACTGGGTCTGTGGGACACTTGTTGATCTTTTCTTATGACACAATGCAGCAAGAGCAATAGAACAAGATCCCATGACCAGCTGCCCTGTTTTGTGGGTCTAGGTATTGATCTTTTTCTGTACTATCTTTCTTTATAACATCTTTCTGTATACTAACCTAGTTTTTGAACTCATTAGAACTAAGGTCTCTATCTTGTCAGACATAGTTTTTGTTTTTGTTTTTTTTTAAGTAGGAATTATAACAGCCTACAGCAATAAAAAAGTCTTCCCCAAAGTTTTAGCAAACAGATGACCAAGGAAAGGGTAGAAAGAAAAGAGGGGATGGAAGAAACTCATTTAAGGTAAAAACTGTTTACCTGCGGGGAAAGTTAAAGTTATGCAGGTAAAAACACTTCTTAAACTTTTTATTCTGCATAATGCATTGCTGTTTGCCTTTGATAACATTATCATATATTCGTGAATGTTTTTAAACATGTGGGCCTTGGTAAAATGTCGATTTGATTTTGCTAGCATTTGTCCTTATATTTAGAATTAACGGCGTGGGAGGGGGGAAATCATCTCTGTGGCCCAGTTAGACGCTCACTGCACGTGGGGAAAAAATGAATATACTCTAAAAGTCTCTACAGCCTGAATTAAGCTTAATGTTCAAATGATATAAAACCAAGCAGAATAAAAATGCTAACTATTCCGAGTTTTGTTAACATTCTTTTTTTAATGATTATTATTATTATTTATTTCCCAAAAGAATGAGCTACTGCTGTTTTTCAACGTGTCCTACAGACTTGGTTTGTTAGCTGCTGCTCTGGATGGTTTTCCTTCGGTGATAAAAGGTTTTCTGGGCGGTTTGAGTTAAAGCTCTTATGTAAATAGGGAGGCTTACATAATGCTCTTTAAACTAGAACTTTGAAAGAGGCCTGCAGCAAACACCCAAAGTCTGTCTCTGCTGCAAATGGCCCCAGCCAAAGTCATCCAAAACTCGTCTAAGAAAACAAGAAGGGTAAACACGGTGTAAGCGTCCATCACTTCGTTTGAGCTCCCAGTACAGACAAAGAGCAAATAAGAGGTGTTTCTCCGGACTAGCGCACCGCCTTCCGCACTGTCTTTTGAGGAGCGCTCCCAGAGCCTCATTCATTTTGTATTTCCATGTAAATTTTAAAGGTCGGACGCACCTAGCGCCCAGAGCTCGCGCGGACTCCTCCCAGTGACTTCTTACAGTGCCTCCTCTCTCCGAAGATGCTGAACTAGTAGTATTGAATGCAATTTCGGGAGTGGCCCAGGCACGTTCTGGGGCGCCGCAGCGGAGATGTCCTCTAGCTGAGTAGAGCATCTCTCAGACCGCCTGCTCCAGGAGAAGGGAACCAGGGCAGCCAGGGAAGCCGCTGTGCAGTGGAGCTGGAAAGTTCGAGCCCCGTAGCTGTGGCAGTGGGCGTCTGCGGGGCTTGAGGAAGAGACATCTTTCTGCCAAAGTCTTCTTAGGAGAGATTTTGAGAATACGCAAGGATCCTGGGTGGTCGGTTCCCTACTTGACCCGGTGCTCGCAACTGCACTAAGTGGCGGGACTCTCAGCGCGCGAGACTGAGCCCTAGGTCACCAACGCCGCTGCGGTCCCCGCAGGCCCCGCCCCATCGCTTGCTGCAGGGAATCCGAGCCCGATTTGACAGCCTTTACCCCTACTCCCCTATCCCCTGGCGCCGCCGCCACTTGGGAAGCTAACTTTCAGGCTCAGTGCCGTCCTGGAAAGGTACTCCAGGCCGGACAAGGGCGTTTGACCAGCCACCGCGAAGTCCTAGCCTGTGCTGAGGAGTGTGCGAGGGAGGCAGTGGCCACCACTGGCTCTTACCCTCTTTTAAGTTCTATTGGACTGTCGGGACAGTTCCACCCGATGGGGTCTGGGGCGGGTGGAAAATCTCCTCCCCCCACTGTTCACTTTCTCCTCTCGTCCCTTCCCCCATTCACTGGGCCGCATAGAAGCGCTCTCGCTTGCATGCCCTTTACCCCTAGAAGCCTGAAGGTAGCTGAATGGAAACACTGACACGTGAAAACTCTATTCTGAGTGACTTAGAATTGGCCGCCTTGAGGTTTTAATCTTGCCCCTCTGGTCCCGCCCAGCCTTAAGAGCAGCTGTTCTAATGGTCTGCGCAACCTCTACGGTCCTTGAGGAAGGTGAGGGCGTCGGGAGGCGCACTGGGACTTGAGCGACCCGGACCAAACACTGTATCTAGGAGAAAAGTCCACAACCTAAAGGAATTTAACTCCTTGTGTATTGTTTCCCAACCAGATTCGCATGACAGCTTTCTTCTGAGCCCTGAGAGCGTCAAGTCCCGATTTAGAAACCAAGAGAATGAACTGACCATCACCAACCATCTGCTGGGGGTGGGGGGGGGGGTGGGAATGCCCTCCGCCCATTCTGGCCTTTTTTCTGCTTCCCTCCCTATGTGCAACTGGTTTTCGCCTGCTTGGAGACGTGCCCTCCCCCATCCCAACCCTTCCTGGGGCGGTCACGGAGGCCGAGGCCAGGTCAAGCAGAGGCTGCTGTGCCCAGGACGGCCATGAGTGTCTGTCTGTGGTCAGCATAGGTGGTATTTGGAAATATCAGTGCACCACCGATCTCTTCTAAGACTCTTAAAAAGAAACTGATCTCTATTGTTTGATTTTGGTTGTCCCTCCCTTTCCCCTTGAGGACCACTAGGTGTGTTTGTTTACTGTCTCGCCTACGTGTTGTACCAGAAGCTAAGCGAGTTCTAGTTTTAAAGAAGGAGGCATGATGTTTGTTGGCTGGACTTTCTGTAATGCTGACCTGAGAGATTAGCTGATAATCCACTCTAGTGGTTGGCTACCACAAAAGGTCCCCCCAGTGCTCCAGGTCCACCTGGGGACCAGCTGCCAAACTCCCTGCCTTCCAGGTACCATTATCAATGCGAAGTCAGAATGAGTTTAACTCTTTCTTGTGACCTCCTGCCTTGGTTCTCTCCCAGAGAATGTCTGAAAGGAAAACTGACCACAGTTAAGGAAATCTCTGTGCACTTGGCCACCGTATCCCTGAAACCTGGAAATGAAAATAGAACTCATTTGATGTATGAGGAGATGTTATCTAATTAGGATGTAAGAAATTTAATCTTTCTAGCATGCAGGTCATATAATTAATGTTAATTTAACGCTCAAATTCTCAGTCATTAATTTTTATTCTCTTAAATGCAGTTTGGCAGGGGCCTCTGATCCAGGGCAATGGATTTTACTGGCTGTAAGAGCACTCTTGGTATTAGGAGTGACTCACTGCAAGCCTTCCTACCCCAATAACAAGATCACATCATGTATGCATTATTAAGCTACATAATTGAACAGTCTATAGTTTGCATATCAGACTATTAAAATAATGTGTTTTGCTTTTCTCTGAACACGTATTGTTCAAGCCTCTGCGAATATGTGGTGATTCTGATAATTATCACCAAATTACAGCAAATGTTCTCTTCATTAACATGATTTCTTTCAAGCCTTTTTAAAATGTGAATATCATTATGAATTAAGGGACTTCTTCCAAAGTTATACAAACTTTTATTTAAAGGAACTTGTCATTAGGAGTGAAAGGATGTATTTTAAATGGTGGAAGTAGAGAGATGCATTTATTTGACTTTAAATTTTTTCCTCCGGTCAAATAAAAGTTTTCCTTTTAGCTTTCGGTGAAAGCTTTCTAGGAGAGAGACAAAGAGAAGGAGAAAGGGAGAGGGAAGGAAGGAGGAGGAAAATGTCAAGCCTTAGACGTTCCTGTACAGTGTGGAGGCTGTTAAAGTCCCTGGTCCTTTGCAGAAAGCTAGTGTCACCAAAAAAATCTTGACTCTCGCTTTAAAAAATATTAAGCTGAGAATTTTCGGAAGCTAACAGTTGATTACTAACTAAACACTGTTATCCCCAGTCCTGAGCAGTACTGTTGGAGAAACGACACACACGGGAATAAAACCAGAAAGACGTCATTGCAGCCTCCCCTCACAATGTCTTCAAAGCTGAATAGCAGGGCTTGTTTAGTCGTTGGTCTTTTTTTTTTTTTTTAACTATTGCAAAATAAAAGTCTTTTTTAATGTGAAAGTTTTACGTGGCCATCGACTTTACTTTTGAGTGAACTTCCCCTTTGAGTGATTCTGAAACTCTTATAAGGGGGCACTGTGGCCCAGGTATTGCTGCTGTTTCTTGGTAGGTTTTGGAGCTCTCTCGTCTTTTTCTGAGCTGCCAGCAGAGCCATTTGTTGCTGTCAGCTCTGGTGGGGAGGGGGCTTCAACCACACAGAGAGTGTTAGGAGTTTGAGAGAGTTTAGGATTTTCTTTCTTTTCTCTTTCTTTCTCATACAAAAATAAGGCTGGAAAAGAGTAGGGGTGAGCATTCTCTCAGAACCCACAGTAATCGTCCCGGGTCTCTCCTTGCTAATGGACACCGCCGCTCCCCCCCCCCCTGCTCCGTGCTGGGGTCTCCAGGGCCCCTCTTGTGGAGGCTGCAGTCGGTTCTCTGGTAAAAGTGCCAGGCCTTCAGCGGCACTTTTATTTTGGCTGAGAAGAGGGAGCCCTGCTCCCAGGACCAAGGGGAGCTAACTGAGCCCTTCTGTTTGGATTTCCCTGCTCGCTATAGCAACCAGCAGCATCTGGACAAAAATGCGCCCTCCCTGGACAATGGCCCGGTCTCCCGCTTCTCGCCCTTGTCTTCCTTCCCGGAAAGCAGCCAGGACCTGACTCGGCGATCGCCAGCCAGGGACCTCCCCCCACCCCTCTTTTACGCCTTTCCCTTGCAGTCCCTCCGGTGGTCGGGACTCCACTCCCGGGCCGCTGCAGCCCCTTTCTCCACACCCCTGCTGATCTCGCGTACCGGCGGAGGCCAGCACTATAGGACCTCGGCGAGCTCCGAAGAACCCATAGCAAACTTCTCAGCCAGATAGAGGGAACAGAGTGATGGTGATCCTGTGGAACAGAAACACCAAGTTTTTTTTTTCAGGATTAAAAATTAATTGGAGTAATCCACGAAGTAGACTTCACCTGCATGTCAGGGAGCGCGCACGCGCGAACACTCACGTAAATACAATCATCCTACGTCGTATCCTAGGCAGGAACCCCCACTTTCTTTCACTCCTCCAAGGTTAATTAAGTTCCCTTCCAAGAACTAAACTCCACGCCTATTCATTATTCTCTCCTTTTGACCTAGGGCATTAAAATAATCGGGCCTGTGACTCTGCCCAGTCTTCTCTCTATTTTGCATGCAATACTGGAGCCAAGGCTGCCCTAGATTGCCACAGAAAATTCTCAGAAAAAACGAGCAAAGCAAAGAAGTCTCAGTATTCCCTCTACCTACGTTTTTCTTTCCCCTGGTCTTTCCCAGGCAATGCCAAACACTTTACAGACCAAGGAACCACATTCTGAAAATTCTTCCTTAGAAATAATTCCATCCTTAACTTTTTAAAAATATATATATATATATTTATATATATATATAAAATATATATATATATATATATATATATATATATATATATATATATATCCAGAGGTTCATAGAATGAACGAACTGAAAGTCGGAGACATAGTGTGAGCTCTTGGAAAGCATGTACTACCACTGTGGTTAACTGCTGTCAAGAGAACATCTCTCTCAGACACCACCCGTCTCCTGCTGGCTGAGGTCCCCTGTACCAATGACACAATGGCTAAGTGTACTTATACAATTTGGAAAAGGATTTGCATACAGGCTTTGTGCTTCCGGAATAAGAGAACAGAAATCTAACTTCAACTGAAAACAGCCTGTTTTTTTCAGAGACAAAGAACCAAAACCAGTCCTTGGCTTCGGTGAAGAGCTGCTAACTTCTGTTCTGTGAGCAGGTGCACCGCTGACCTGGCTTGCCTTCTTCTTCTCAGACTGTTCCAAACTGCTACCGGAGGAGCCTCATCTCAGAACATTTCCAAACGCTGTAGAGCCTAGAAGGTTTCTGTTCAAGTCCCTTGAATTTATCAAAGTGTTGCCATCCCCTCCTGGTGGCCATCCATCCACCTGCCTTAGGGTAAATTAGAGAAAAAGCACACACCTTTAGGTTTCATTGTTAGAAATGGATTTAACTTTTGGCACTTGGGCAATGCAATTTCAGGGAAGTGAGCTAAAAGGCACAAAGCCCTTATGTTCTGTTCCTGAGATTTCAGCTCCTCTACACAGGGTCTGTCTAGCTTTGTCCCTGAAATGCATCCTTTATATTTACACCTTCTTCTGGCCTCACATTCAACACTCAAAACTTAGCAGGATTCCTTTAGTAATTTACCCCAAGTAATCACAGAAACAGCTTACACTGCCTGGGTGATGTGATGTTAGAAGTCTTAAAACCTGTTTATAAAATGTAGTCACTTTGTGACTATAAGGAGTGGTCATTTTAGTGATGAGATCCATAGCTTGAAGACGGGGAAAGAAATTAATATCCATGAATCCAAACAATTTCAAATCCAAAGAACATCAAATACCACTGAACAGTATATTTTAATGGACTACTTGGTAGTTAAAAATAAACAGAATTGTGTGCACACAAGCAATCAACAAACTAACTTGCCAAGTGTATGAGTTAAGATACTTCAGCTTTCAGAAAACTTATGCTTCCTCACCTTTGTTTTGGTTTGGTTTGGTTTTTTCCATTGATGTGGGGACAGATAAACATTCAGCAATTTGCAAAATGTATTTGTACACGGAGCATAAAATTCTAAATGGAGGGTCTTTATTCAAGAGACAATGCATAGCTACATAATTAAGATTAATTGTTCAGGTAAATTTTATTTTGTATCTCCAAAGAACATACATACAACTTGGAAATGCATTTTCTCTGCTCCTTATAAATGCATTCCCCAAGGCTTCAGTTCTTGAAGCTTAAAGGCAGCTTTCATTAAAGCAACCAGCTGCCTCTTTGTGTGGAGTGGTCCTTGAAGCTGTAGCTCTAAGGTCGAGCCTCAGTTTTGACATTCTGTAGACTCTGAGCAAAGATGTTCCATTCAGATGTGCGGAGAAGAGTTCTCCATCAAGCAGCTGCTGGGGCTAGAAGAAGAGCAGAAAAAAGAGGAAGAGGGGGAGGAGGGGTAATCACACCCCAAGGTGGCCTTACCTTTATTTTTTTTAAAGCAATGATCACCTTTACATAATTTTAAACCAGTTGCCACGTTTACTCTTCCAATGGCCACCTAAGAAAATCCCTTTTGTTTTCTGTTGTTACCTGATTTCTACTTTACTGAGATTACATAATGATGCAAAATGTAAATCTATCAAATGAATGTCGTCTCTCTTGTTTTACTAACTGTGTGTTTTCAGTTCAGTGTACGAAAATGGTTAGGTACACCTCCAGTCAACTTCTAGCAGAAAGAAATACATAAACAATATTTTGTGTACTTATGAAGTGAGAGTGTTTGCTAGTTAACAAGCTAGGGTTCAAGTTTCAGAGCATTGGACTGCTCTCTTAAATGCTACTAAGGTGAGGATTTGGGGATATTTAAATCAAAAGGCTGTTTGCCGCTTTCCAAAGCCTGGCACAGTTTCTCAATGGGCAGGAATGAGGGGTGGTGTGTGTGTGTGTGTGTGTGTGTGTGTGTGTGTGTGTGTTTGCGTTGTTTATGTATTCTGGATGTTTTCCCTCTACCTAGTGCATTCTAACCTCAGGAAGCCCACACCACTTCAGACCAGTGCAACCACAGTACCGCTGAATAACGCCCTTCTAGAAGATCTGAGAGAGCCAGAGGTGCAGCCTGAGACAAGACCTCTCCATTGTGGCGCAGCCAACTCCTGCAGTAGGGTCTCTGGGGGCTGGGCAGTCCTTGGCCCAGGCGGAGAGGCCAGCACCAAGTGCTTGCTCAGCCATTGTCCTAGCAAGTGCTCTGGAGGAGCTGTGTGGGAGTGAGGCGGATATCAAGCACCTTGTCAGTTCAAAGCGTGTAAAGGTTGTTTGAAATCCTCTCCACGTCATCATCAGTGGTAAGCAGCCTCAGTATTTGAACGGCTGCTTTGAACAGTGAAAAAGAACAAGCCGAATCAAAAGCCAAAGGAGTCTACCCAAGACACCTGCAACGCACTGTTTCAGGCTGAGACTGGCAAGCAAACAGGCGGTCTTTTCCCTGACTTGGTCAGTAAGAAGACCGGTGTCAGTGACCGGGAGACCAGAGAGAGCCCCCCTCCTCCAACCCCCAATCTGGAGCTAAAACCTTAGAGAGCCAAGGTTTCTGGAATCCCCGAGCTGCTAGAGCCCCTACAAGGCGAGGAGGCGCGCGGGGCGTGGGGAGGGGGGAAAAGACTTCCAGATGCTCCGAACCCCGCTTTCGAGCCAACCAGGCCGCCAAGCACCAGCAACAGGGGGAGGCAGTCTCGGCTCAGTGAGGGGTGGAGAGGGGCGGTGCTCCAAGAGGAGCTCCGCTCCCCACCTGGCCCACCCCTCCACTGGCCCTGCAGTGTGCGCGCGCGCGCGCGCGCGCGCGTGTGTGTGTGTGTGTGTGTGTGTGTGTGTGTGTGTGTGTGAAAACGGAGGCTGAGGCCCCTTGGCGGGACACCATTTAATATACTCTGGGGATTCAATGAGCATTCTAAACTGAGTACAACCCCCCCCCCCTAGCTAGACCAGTTGGGGAGCCACTTCGAGCTATTCTGTTCGCAGGCCTCTGCGGATGAGGGATGAGGCGGGGCTGGGGGGTGGAGTGCAGTTCTGGGACGTCAAAATAGGGAGGATCTGCTGGCATTAACCAACAGTGGAATCCCATCACAATAAGTTCCGGTGTTCACGTGCTGCCTCCTCACCACCAGCGTCAGACACATGCACTTAGTGTCCTATGCCCAGGGTACCCCTGGGGGAGAGAATTCTTAACCTGAGTAGCCACAAACCCATCGGAAATAAATCTGGAAACTTAATTATTCCCTTGAGAGCATCACCCTACAGGCTGCGAAGAATCTTCTAAAAGAAAAAAAAAATGAAATTAAATAGGAACAGGAAGTCACCTCTCTTTACCGGCGGAGAAGGGAGATGCCCTCCGCACACTACCTGAAGTCCTTTCAAGCAGCTGAATTCTTCGGAGGGCTGGAGGTTTGAACTCTTGGAGAAACAAGAAAGCAAAGCCAGTAGGCTGGGAAGGAAGACTGCTGGCGCGAGGCCTGTACTTTTCTCAACCGGGCATTATCCTACTGGGCGCTGAGGACACACATCCAGAAGTTGTCTCTCCCGCCGCCCCCCGGCCGAGGGCGCAAAATAAAAAATCACCCTCACCAGACGCTGAGTCTGCGCACTGAGAAGGGTGGAACTTTTTAATGTTTCCCGGCCAGACAAAGTTACTACATTTCTAACAGCCCCTAAATGCGCAGCCTAGGTGGCTGTGCTTTCGCTCTGGGACTCTGCCGTGTGGAGCGGAGCGGAGCGGGTGAGCGCGAACAGGTGGAGGTCGGTCCTGCTGCCTCCGGTGGGCTCGCCCCTCCCCTGGCCGTTTCTGTCCCCTCCACACACGTTCATAAACACAGAACACGTGGAGATTCGCAGCCAAGGCTCCTTGCCCGGGCCAGTGCTCAGCCGCAGTGATTTATAAACAATTCAGCCACTCCCGGAAGAGCACCACATCTCGTTAGTCGTGATGAATTTTTCTGGCCCGCTCCATTCTGCTGTCTAGATTAAGATGCTCCGAGGCCCTAAAATGCTCCCCCTGAGCGTCAATTTGGCCGAAAGAGCCAGCCGGAGCTCTACCCCGCGCTGGGCCAGGACGAAGAAGTGGGAAGGCCATTTGTGATCCCCGGGTCTTCCCCCACCCCCCGCAATAACTTTTGATTCGCTGTGCTGTGCCTGCGTGCGACCCACTCCCGGCTGTGCTCGCTGGTCTCGCCTCCCAGGCTGGAGTTTGAGCTCAGACCTCTGCTAACCAGCTCGCAGGCGCTGCGCGGATGCTGGCAAGCCATCCAGCTCCTTGGGAATTGGAGGCATGATGTTCTCTGTCTCCCGGCAGATCCCCGCAGGGGGCCCTGTGTCCTGCCCAAGAGTAAAAGCATA
>NW_022196896.1:15024815-15041287 GCF_008632895.1 Mastomys coucha
GATCTCTCGCCGGTCTTCCTCCTTTGCCCGGATTAACCGGAAAACGCCCCAGACAGGCCTGGGGCGGAATAAAAACAGGCGCAGCTCCAGCTGCGCGGCTTTGCAGAGCGGTGCTCGGCCGCAGAACCAGTCCGAGGCCGCTTGCTCGCTCTTCCTGCAGCCTCGCCCAAGCCTCTGCCTTCCAAAGCTCCAGCTTCTCTCATCCAAAATCTTTGTGCGCGCCCGGGTGTCAGTGTGACACACGCTTCCAGAGTTTTGTTTTCAGTTTCAGAGTGCTGAGCTGTTAAGAGTAGGAAACTCTGTGCTACTGGAGTTGCTCAAAAGCCAGGATGTAGGTTGAGTCTGCCTCTCCCGGAGTCTTTTGAGAGAGATCAGGATAAAATCGGATCTGGAGCTTAAGGGATCTTTGTTACTGGGGTGAAGGGGATGGAAAGGGTCTTTATTTGACAAGAAAAGTATCCGCACGGGACACCTGTGCGCTGTAATTCTAAGTACCGTGGAAAAGAAGGCTTCGATGGGAGATATTAGTCTAGCTTTGGCTCTGGTTCTAGGTTTAAATGACGTTGGTCCGCGCGCGCGCGAGGAGCGTGTGTGTGTGTGTGTGTGTGTGTGTGTGTGTGTGTGTTCCTGTTGCTGACTCGGTGCGACCCAGTCTTTCTCTTCCACCATCCACAACCCCCCTACTCCAAGACCTAGGAGGAAGAGAAAGTAGACTCCCTCCCATACAAGTCTTCCAAGCCTATGTAGTCCACCAGAGCGCCTGGACCGACCGCCCCGCTGCCCGGCTTCTCAGTCTAGGAGACAGATGGGGGGCGGGGCCCATCCGAGTGGGGCGGTGGAGGCCGGGGACAGAAGAGAGGGGGGTGAGAACTAAGAGAATCTGAATCGCCGAGCTGGGGGTGGGGGTACCAGAGGAAGGACTGAGAAGACTGGGCGCCCGAGGGAAGAAGAGGGGGGTGCAGCTCTGCACCAATCGGTGGCTCCGGTCTGGGAGGTTGCTAGCGGTATCCACGTAAATCAAAGGGCGCAGAGCCAATGGGAGGGGGTGGAGGGGGCGGGGCCCAGGCGCGTGCCGCTGCGAGCGGGCTCTGCCAAGAGAGCGGGAGAGAGCTTGAGAGCGCGGGGAGAGGGGGGGAGCGCCCAGCGAGTCAGAGAGTGAGCGAGAGCGAGAGGAGGGAGAGGAGGAGAAAGAGCGAGGGCGGGCGGGAGGGAGGCAGCGCAGCAGCAGCAGTAATAGCAGGAGCAGCAACAGAAGGCGTCGGAGCGGGCGTCGGAGCTGCCCGCTAGGGGAGAGAGAGGAGAGAGAGAGAGAGTGGGAGAAGCGGGCGAGCGAGGAGAGAGAGAGAGAGAAAGAGAGAGAGAGAGAGCCCAGGGCAGAAAAGTAACTGTCAAATGCGCGGCTCCTTTAACCAGAGCGCCCAGTCCGGCTCCGAGAGTCATGGCGACCGCAGCGTCTAACCACTACAGCCTGCTCACCTCCAGCGCCTCCATCGTGCACGCCGAGCCGCCTGGCGGCATGCAGCAGGGCGCAGGGGGCTATCGCGAGGCGCAGAGCCTGGTGCAGGGCGACTACGGCGCGCTGCAGAGCAACGGGCACCCGCTCAGCCACGCTCACCAGTGGATCACCGCGCTGTCCCACGGCGGCGGCGGCGGGGGCGGCGGCGGCGGTGGAGGAGGCGGGGGAGGCGGCGGGGGAGGCGGCGACGGCTCCCCGTGGTCCACCAGCCCCCTAGGCCAACCGGACATCAAGCCCTCGGTGGTGGTACAGCAGGGTGGCCGAGGCGACGAGCTGCACGGGCCAGGAGCGCTGCAGCAGCAGCACCAACAGCAACAGCAGCAGCAGCAACAGCAGCAGCAGCAGCAGCAGCAACAGCAGCAGCAGCAACAACAGCGACCGCCACATCTGGTGCACCACGCTGCCAACCACCATCCCGGGCCCGGGGCATGGCGGAGTGCGGCGGCTGCAGCTCACCTCCCTCCCTCCATGGGAGCTTCCAACGGCGGTTTGCTCTATTCGCAGCCCAGCTTCACGGTGAACGGCATGCTGGGCGCAGGAGGGCAGCCGACTGGGCTGCACCACCACGGCCTGAGGGACGCCCACGATGAGCCCCATCACGCAGACCACCACCCGCATCCGCACTCTCACCCGCACCAGCAACCGCCCCCGCCACCTCCCCCACAAGGCCCACCGGGCCACCCAGGCGCGCACCACGACCCGCACTCGGACGAGGACACGCCGACCTCAGACGACCTGGAGCAGTTCGCCAAGCAATTCAAGCAGAGGCGGATCAAACTAGGATTTACTCAAGCAGACGTGGGGCTGGCGCTTGGCACCCTCTACGGCAACGTGTTCTCGCAGACCACCATCTGCAGGTTTGAGGCCCTGCAGCTGAGCTTCAAGAACATGTGCAAGCTGAAGCCTTTGTTGAACAAGTGGTTGGAAGAGGCAGACTCATCCTCGGGCAGCCCCACCAGCATAGACAAGATCGCAGCGCAAGGGCGCAAACGGAAAAAGCGGACCTCCATCGAGGTGAGCGTCAAGGGGGCTCTGGAGAGCCATTTCCTCAAATGCCCTAAGCCCTCGGCCCAAGAGATCACCTCCCTCGCGGACAGCTTACAGCTGGAGAAGGAGGTGGTGAGAGTTTGGTTTTGTAACAGGAGACAGAAAGAGAAAAGGATGACCCCTCCCGGAGGAACTCTGCCGGGCGCCGAGGATGTGTATGGGGGGAGTAGGGACACACCACCACACCACGGGGTGCAGACGCCCGTCCAGTGAACTCAAGCGGGGGAGGGGCAGAGCTTGAGGCTCCCCTCCCCTTTGGTCCACAGTCTTTCCTGGGACCTCTGTTCTCCCTCTAACTTCTGATTGGTTTTTTTTTTTTCTTTTTTCTTTTAATTATTATTTTCGCAGTCCCTTAGAAAAGGAGAAAAAAATTAGAGAAAATAAGGAGAAAGGAAAGTAAAACACTGGACTATCCTATAACAGGTAGCAGGTGTAATAGTGGGTTTTGACCTTTGCAGGCGAGTACCCAGGCAATGAAGTAGAATGTCTCCTAGTGAGAATGAAGTGCGCGCGCGCGCTCGCGCGCGCGCGAGCGTGTGTGTGTGTGTGTGTGTGTGTGTGTGTGTGTGTGAGAGAGAGAGAGAGAGAGAGAGAGAGAGAGAGAGAGAGAGAGAGAGAGAGAGAGAGAGAGAGAGAGAGAGAGAGAGAGAGAGAGAGAGAGAGGGAGAGAGAGAGGGAGAGAGAGAGGAGTCCTGGCAAAACTAAGTAAATTACCAAAAAGAAAAAAAAAACCCATACAAAACACAAAACTGCAGCCTCCCAATGCTCAAAGTTAACACGTGCTGCTGTGTTTATTTAATATGGATCTCCAACAGGAAAGAGGGGGGAAAAACACTTTTTAAAATACAGGCAAAATTTAACCACAAGAATTTGCACTGCAAGAAAATTCAAGTTTACATTAACAAGTTTAACATTTTTTTTTCTCTGAATACCCACTGCTAATTTTGAAGCTGCCCTTTGGGTTCTGTTTTGTTTTGCTTTATCCAGTGGAGAGAACAGAAGCCAGCTCTTGGCCACCCTCCATTCCCACTGTTCTGACCGCCCTTGTTCTTATTGCTTGTGAACTTTGTTTTCTTCAGATCCCCCAGAACTGGTGTAATACTTATTGGCTCTTTTCACCAAAGCAAAATGATTGGCTTCATACAAAATAAATAAATGTTTGCATTCAGGAAATGTGTACGTTTTGCCCGCTTTATGCAAGGCAGGAATACTGTTGGAAATATAAATATAAGCGTTGATCATCCGTTTTTGTATCCACAAAGTAAACTTCATCTTCAGGCAGTCTTTCTGGATAGGAGAGAAAAAGAAAAATCGATAGTGAATGATCAGTCATTTCATTTTTTCAGGCAGGGCTGTTTTGAAAGAACTCAAAAAAAAAAAATGTGAGATTAAGTATATCGCCAGACTTGTCCAACAGACAGAAACTGAGAATTCTGAGAACTTTGGAACACACTGTGTAGTTCTCTGCCTTTGGGTTTAATAACTTAATTATAAAGGATTGGTTGTGATGGCAGCAGTGGTTAAACTTTGTTCTTCTACTTGGTGTTATTTTTTTAACTTAAAGAAAATAACCCTGGAACTTGATATCATATGCATAGACCATGTCTCTTAACACACAAATGCTCATTCTATACGTGCATATGTATGGGATAGACAGGTTTTGTCTCCAACAGTTCAATTGTTTATGAAGTCATATTTTGGGTTTTATACCATCTTCCCCCATAAGTTATTACAGAAAAATATCAGTTCAGATTGGACAAAGTTCTTCACCCTCTTTCATTAAAAAAGACAAATGAAGGGGTAGGAGACATTTTAAATATTTCCTTTCTCCCCCTTTGTTAATAATTTTTAAATGCATTTTTTTTTACCTTGTTTAAGTGGGAAGTGGTTTACTCCCAACACAATAGAACATTCTGGAAGGTGTAGGTAAAAAAACAAAAACAGAAAAGGCGATGGCTATACTGAAATTAACACCATTAAAACTGTGATCAGTTTAAAAATTAAATAGTTATCAGCACAAAGGGGTGTTAAAAGGGAAAACACTTTTATATTAACCTTAAATGCTTGGGGTTTTATTTCTTTGTTAGGTATCAGATAAATGTTATTTTAAAAAATTAAATTCTCACTTCCATAAAATTATGGTTCAGCATCAGATTAGCACTGCACTCCGTAGTTAAGGTTTTAGGAAATATACTTTATCCAGTATTGTCTTTACAAACATCTGTGATTGTTTCATTTTCAATGTTTTTACAAGATAAATGGTGACTTCTAATGGGCATATTTATTTGCCTGTATTTCATTTCCCCCAATGAATGTCACAGGAGATGCCACAGAGCTATTTCAGGTCATATCACACTGCTTGTTCCTGATGTGTGGGGACTGGCCTTCAGTAAAGCAGTCCAGAGGAGGGCACATAGCCAATGGTAAACGGAGGGAATGAATGTGCAGATACTCATTACCAAGTAGGTAAGGTCAGAAGCTGGGCATGTGCCTACATCTTCTCTTGCTCTCTTAGGCTTAAAGAAAGGAAAGTTACCACTGAACCTTACCATATGTATATATGTTTAATATCTGTCTTTTGAAATGCAGAAATAGTTTAAATGTTTCTTTGTCTGTTTTTCTTTCTTATTTTTTTTAATGCTACCCAGGGAAATATTTTCATATCGTTTTACGTGGCCTGCCTCAATGTATATTTATTTCTTTGGAGCAAAAAGGTTCTGAAAACTGGTTTTCTGTAGCTTTAAATGAGTAGGTAGCAAGATCTATATGGGATGTCATTTTTTTTTGTTCAGTTTCTTTTAAAAAAAATGCATTGTTTTGATACATTTGGTTGTGCTTGTGGGGAAAATAAAAGCGCAGAGATCCTTATATATTTATGTTAAAGTAATATTTTATTATTACATAAAACAGAAATGCACAATACCTTCATAGTTTGTTCTAATTATTGAAATATCTTTATTTTATTTTTAAAGATAGTGCCAAATTCTAAGAGGTGAGGAAGTCCTTCCTAGACCTGACTGAGCTGAGTTGTGTATGAAATACTTCCCTTCCTTTATACTTCATAAAGTTTTGGAATAAATTTTATGCATACATTGCCAGCTTCCATGTTTATAACTTCCAGAGGCATTTCCTTGGTTTTGTTTTTTGTTTTTTGTTTTTGTTTTTGTTTTTTTGTTTTTTTTAATGAGGACTGCTCAGACTTTTCTTTGCAGACACTATTGTGGGGCCCAAATATTTTCTTCACCGCCTTGTAGAATTAAATCAGAGCAGTCATTGGTTTTCAGCTTCAATTTGTTTGCAAAGTCCTGAAAAAAACGAATAAACATACTTGCCTTGTAAATAAAAACGTGCCCAGGTCCCTGTGACTTCCCTCCAGGTTAGCTGCACCTTTGCCAATGGATAGTTAAGGAAATCATCAGTGGAATTAGATGGACCTTAGCCTCTGCCACATGTCCTAAGATAATCTGGGACCTTCAGAAAAGTGAGGCTTAGCCAGAAATTATTATTCATAATTAACAAATATCTTTCAGCAACAAAAATCCTGACAATATACCATATATATGTTTACCAACTGATTAAAAGTAGATGCCACACATTATTCCTGTTAGCTTTACAGGGAAAAAAATACTTTTTACAAAGTTTTTTACAATAGTGTGTCTCTTTCATCAGGCAAACAAACAAACAACAAACTCTACATTAAAAGAGGAGGGAAAGAATATATTGGAGAGATCCAAGCCATGGTGGTAATACTTTGTTTCAGAAGGTTTTAGATAGAGACTACACTTAAAAACAACAACAACAAAGAAAGAAACAAAAAGATAGTTTTTAATGTTAGTAAGGTGTTCAATCAGTATTGGATTAGTTTGTATATTTGTTGGGGTATTTAAAGTTCTTGGAACACTGACTTAAAATATAAATGTTCATTTAGGAAAGTAGTTTCTGGGCTTATTACATCTGATCATCTTTTCTAATTCCTAGTCAATATTACATGGGTCCCAAACAGATTCTGCCAAATGGTCTTATCAATAGTCTGAACAAGAAGTGACAGAAAGAAGAAGTGTTTTGTGACCACAGACATGCTGATGGGTAAAATGTTTAAGCTAGGTATAGATTTGAGTTCTGGGTCAATATCCCTCCTCTGAAGGAGGAAAGCGAGCCGCATCTGCCCTCTGCAGGGCATTTCGGTGGACCTTGAGAAGGCATTGCGTTCTTAGCCATAGG
Source organism: Mastomys coucha (assembly GCF_008632895.1). Taxonomy (NCBI): domain Eukaryota; kingdom Metazoa; phylum Chordata; class Mammalia; order Rodentia; family Muridae; genus Mastomys; species Mastomys coucha. The sequence goes on from NW_022196896.1 coordinate 15,031,600, forward strand.
CGCTATGAACTGACCTGGAAACATCTTATATTAAACAGACACACTATGTTCCTGATTCACACTGGCCTTGCAGGTCCTAAAGCTCTCTGGTGACTTCCATGCCCGTCTTAGAATGTATTCCCACTACTTAAGAAAGACTGCAGAGCCACTAATACAAATCAGTGGGGGCAGTTGTTAGGTTCAGACAAGCCATCTCTATCCTAAAGACAAAAATACAGTGTTTGTGCTTGCTGAGAACATGCCATATTTTAGATTTATGATATATCTATATATATACTGGGGAAGAAATTATCATATATGAAAGAGTATGTGAAGGTCATAAGGATGGAATAGACACAACTAATATTATGCTTGGTGTTTTTTTTTTTTAAACATCCTCAGTTCCCCTGAAGGAATGTCCTTTATGTTTCAGATAGTAGCAGTAAAACTGCTGTCCTCATCCATCTCCCCTCCTGCTCCCACCGAGGAGGCCACACACTGTCAGGATTTCCTGGTGAAATGGTTTTGATGGAGACACTCATCTCTCTATCTTATTCCTTCAAAAATAACCAATAAAACAATACAACAGCAAAGGTGGGCGGCTCTGCATGTGTCGGTCCCAGCCGTGCGTCTCCACTGGCCCTTTAGTTTCCCTATGGAAGCTTGGATGAAATTATCATCTTCTTACTCCTCCTCTCTTTGATTTGTCTTTGTTGATTTTTCAATCAATTTATGGAACTGTGCTCTAGATTCTATTGAATTCCTATACAAATTTAAAAATGGGACAGAAAATGGAGTTTATACGTGGAAAAAAAAAAAGAAGGTTGGTTCAGTGAGGATATCTTTGGTTCTCCTTGTATATTTCAGTGGGAAAGCAAAGAAATGATATTTATTTCAAACAAAAGGGGGACCTGCATCAGGAAATACTGGGAACCTTGACAATGTGACTATTCAGTTGGGGCTTAGATAAATATTTTCTCTTTTGGGAAAGTTTACTTTTTAAAATGATACATAGTCTCTGAATCCAATGTTAGCAACAGAGCACTGAGGCTTCTCATAGCTTTTTTCACAACTTGATTCTGGGTAGGGAAAAAATAAAACAAAAATAAACTAAAAATAAAAGTGGCAGGGGTCTCACAAATTCATAGAATGAGTTGGGTCACATTCCCAGAACTTGGGCCAATGTTTTTTTCAATGACCATTTATCTAGAGACAAGTATTAGAGCAAAGGAAATGGCTTTCAGCTGCTTCAAGGCTTTGCTTGGGTGTGGAGATAAATAATCAGAATGTTTTCACATTGTTCTAGCATTTCGGGGGGAGGGGAACCATGCCATTTATCCCCTTCTTTTAAAAAGTTAATCAACTTTATTACTAGTACCTTTCCTGGATCTTAATGACTCTGCTGCTTGGCTTAGCTGTTAGAGGTTATTAGAAACAATATTATCCCATCAAAACAGTCTCGTCTCTTATTGTTCCTAGGATTCTGATTGTTGGTAACACTAAGATGTATTTCTTTTTTCTAAAAACAAAAAATGTCTGCTATGTTATTTAATACACAAGTAAAAGTGCATCTATATCTTAAAGTCCATTCTTCCGGTCTTTTTGAGTTTTTATAGCTCTTTGTCTGGAATGGGGAGGGGCAAGGGAGCTTCCATAAGTGGTTTGTGCCTAAAGAGCTCAGGCTCTGGAAGGGTCTATAGTTGGCCACATATATTTCCCCGCCTCAAAATTGTGACTTGTCATGGGAAGGTGGGTAGGGAGTAAAGGCTACCCTCAAAAATAAAAATAAAAAGAGATCCCAAGGATTTTGGAAGGACAAGGAGTGTTAGGGTCCTTTCTGAGAAAGCTGGAGGCGAATTTGATTGTTATGAATTAACTCTTCGTGTGCCATATGCATCAGTAAGCAACTTCTTTGGGAAGTAAATTGAAACTTGAGATCTTAAAAATCGGGGTCATATGTTTTCCCTCCCCACCAGTGTTTCTTCTGCTTTTGTTGTTTAAAAAGGAAGGGGAAATTTTTTTTTTGAGCTCCACTGACCAAAATACAGGGCCACAGCGTTTGGCAGCACAGTGGGAAAGAGAAAGTTACTTGTATATCTGTAACACAAATTAACCATTGTAAACCTCCGGCTTTAAGGCTCAGGCAAATGCATATGAAAAATGTGGAAGCTCCTTCCCTCCCTCATAAGAAATCTCCTCTGTCAGAGGGATTTTTATGTGACCTTTTATGTTCCACAGCATATGATTCTGGAGAGAATTATTTGACATTAATAACTTTTGTTGATGTTGTTTCCCCTAACAAATATTCCTTCAAAGTTCTTACAGCTTTCCGGGCAAGGCGGGAAAGGGTGCTGCCCCGTCAGGCTTCTCAAAGGAGGCCTTTGCTGCCTCTCAACTTAGGAGACCCTGGCAGCTGGCCTGAGCACCAAAGGAAAAGATGTGAGGGGAGCTGGTCATTCCCTGTACTCCCAGGCCTGGCTCATACGGCAAATCTGGAATTTTTCTAGTCTCTAGGGGCCTTGAAGCCCTGACCTCTATGGGAAGGGCAGTCGTCGAGATGGATCCCAAGTCTCTCTTCTCAAAGGAGGTCCGTAGGGGTGGGCGCCGTCTGGAACGACTGACAGATCGGCCTGCCAGGGCCTGAGGCTAGAGGTGCTGCTTTGAGTACTGATGTATGGGGTGTATGGCTGTCGCGCGTGGGCAGAGAATTACAGGTGACAGAAAAAAAAAAAAGCAGGCACTCCCCACAGGCAGCTTGTGGCAGGGCCAGAGGTGCCCGGGGTACAGAGGTCACTGGACATTTAGAGCGAAGAGGAAATCCGCCCAACTTTGTGTCCGCCATCCTTTCGCCTTAGACTGGACAAAAATCTCAGGGCATCTGCTCGGGAGAAGCAGTTGTGAGAGATAGTGGCTCAGAGTAAAAATAAGTTGACCTCAAAGGCAGGCAAAGTGCAAACAGGACAAACGGCTCCCTGGGAAGTCACTTGGCGTATTCCTAGCTTTGTGGGGGTTGTACACTGAAGGGGAACCACCGAAAGTTGGAAAACAAAGTTATAAACGTGTGCTGCTCCTCCTCTTACTGGACAAACTTTTGATAGTTTCTGGCCTGGGCGGTCAGCCTCCAGTGGAACCTTGTCTTAGAACCTCGTCTTCTGAGCGCAAAGAAGAAAAGGGTTCTCTAGCTCCCCAAAATCCCGCACTCACTGGTGAGCCTAAAGTCCAAACGGGAAAGAACCCCTGCCTCCTGGAGTTCCCTAAGACTAGACGCCTGACTTCAGTCTCCAGGGCCGGCCATTTCACTCTTAGGCTGGCTGGGTGGATGCTTCTAACCCCGTAGCCTTTCCCAACCTCCAGAAAGCCTTTGCAAATGCGAGAAAAAACTCTCAAAAGCCTCACAGAAGGGAGTTGGGGGTTCTTTCGCCTCTGGGAGGGGAGGCCGCTTGGGACGCGCGGGGCATTGGGGGTGGGTGGGGGCGGGGCTGGCTGGAGTACTCAGGGCACCTAAAGTTGCGGGACTGTCGAGGCGGGGGCTGCCTGACTGGAGTGGGAAGGCGACCAACCTCTCGTACAAGGACTCCGGCGGAGCGCCGGTCTGTGCTGGAGCGGGGCCTGGCTCTGCCCCCGGTGCAGGAACGTCCTGGAGATGCAGCCGCGTCTGCCTGTGGTCACTCCCCACGCCCTGCGGCTAGCCAGGGCAGGGTCGCACACAAACAGGGATGCTTCTATTTACTCGCCTCCGCCTGTGGATTTCTAAGACATTCAGCAGGCACAATCATTAAACTAATTTGTATTTGATTGTTTGGGCGGACGGAGGGTAGTTTTATTGCGCTAAGCATTCAAGCAGGCACGCATCGCTGATTACCAGTATACATTAAATAAAGTTGTTTGTACACATTGTCTTACCACATATAGGCAGAGGCTTATTATTCTAATTACTCTAATTAGTGCATTGAAATGTTTTCTACTTGATTTGAGGAGACAGTGATTACTTCTATTACTTCTTTTAACTCGTATTTTATGGAAAACTATTGATGCATGCTCAAATTACTTTATTTGCCCCTCGAATATAAGGCTGACCCAAACTCAGTGAACTGCACCGCCCTTATGGGGCCCCAACTTTGATGTGGGCCTCGGCTTGGAAGAGGCGTCTCGGGTTTTGTTGGTTTCCTCCAACAAGCGCAGCGTTCTCCCAACCCCAGGCCCAGTCCCCTATTCCAGATGCGCACCCCTAGGACCCTCAGACCGAGTAGGACCTGCGGATGCTAAACCTTCTTGGATGCAGTGTCTCTGACCTGCTGGCCTTCTATTTTCCTAGGCGCGATTTACTTTTAAAAGACTCCCTTAAGCATATTTTCTGTGAATCTGCTTCTGTAGCCTTAACGTTACTATTAATTGATAAGATCAGCTCATCAAACATACGATTTCGATAGGGTGTTGTAATTAAAACCTTAATCCTGTTTGAGACTTTTTTTTCCTTTAAATTCCTTTTTCTTAGGGATGGGGTACAAAGTTCACTATAAAAAAGTATTATAACAGGGAGATTAATTCGTTATCTAAATAACAATCTTTGCTATTGATCCAATGCACTTTTCGCCACCTTTTGTGTTAGTTCGGTAAGCCCTTAAAAAGGAGAATCTGACAAAGCAAAAGATTTGGACCGAACTCGAGAGGCTACGATCTTATTGGGAGAGCGAGAGGAGTCCGAGGCTCTCCCCTCTCATCACAGCGTTGGGGAAGCAGCCCAAGACTGTCCCGGATGCCCAGACTGTGTCACTGGGGCAAAGAAGTGCTGATGCTCGCGGCCGTCTCTTCAGAGTCCTCTCCCCTGGCAGAAGGAAATCTGTTCGGTCCCTAGGTAAATACTCCACTGGTTCTGATTTTACTTTTAATATTTAAACTCGGATTAGCGTGTCTCTAAATGCGCGTTCCTAACCTTTGAGGGTGGCTGAGATGTAATAAACACTGGCGGGCAGCAGCTCAGCTTCTGCTGGCCAAGGCTGCCGCCTCCCGCTCCGCCCGCCCTTGGGCCCCAGCCCCCCCACAACCCCCTACCACCCTCCCTCCGCCCCCCTCCCCGGGCAGCGACAGCCGCACGGGAATGAAATCAGCGCCTCCCGGCAGCTGACGGCTGAGCATCCAGGGCTCTCGCAGGCGGGGGAGGCCGCCCTTTATCTCAGCTGAAGAGTCCTCGGGGGGGCTGCAGGAGGAGGCGCGCAACCCCGCGGCGTCCCTGAGGAGGAGAGAGAGCCCGGTTTCGTGGAAGCAGCGACCCCAGACAGGGGAGAAGACATCGAGAGGCGTGGGGGGACCGCAGAAGGCACAAGGTCGCTAGTCTAAGTGGGGGGTGGGGGTGGGGTGGGAGTGGAAAGGGAAGACCCTGTCCAAATCGAAGCCTCCTTTAAAAGACGTCAAGGGCCTCTGTTTGAGAAGCGGAAGAATTTCTGAAAGCGAAGAGGCCCGTTTGTGCTCCCAAGTCAGTTCACAGGAGATTTTCCTCAGTTGTAAGAGTTTACCCCCACGAACACCCTCCTTCTGCCTCTCTAACAACCTCTTCTTCCCCCACCTAAAGACTTGTTATGTAACAAAGTCTCCCAGGCTAGTTTAACAGGAGAATAAAGGACACCCTAGACCCCCCTCCCCCCAGTACATCTGCTCTCACCCCAAGATTGCGGGCTTTAAGCCGAATGGAACTTTGGCGCCCCAAAGTGGCATCGGCTTGCAACTACTCTTGATTTTACCGTCTAATCAGTTCAAAAGTTGAGTTTCAGATTGGAATGTGCTTCTCTCCCTGCTCTGCATGCTTGGCCTCATTCCTCCTGGAAAAAGTTATGAAGGTGACCCCATGAACATGACTCATACAAAGGTTTCTAAATGTCCAGTGTGGGCTCCTTAGCAGAGGTTTGAGGCATCCCTGGAAAGGAGTGGACATTTTATACTCAAAGTTACCCAAACGAAGGCAAGAAGAAAGAGTTGCACCCCAACATCTAGCCCCTACAAATTTATCTGTCAAAATCAAGTATTCCATGCATCAGAGAAGTCTCAATTGCTCGTAGGAATCAAGAGCAAAATATCCAGTTGGAAGCCACGGTGAATGATGAATATGCCACTTTAACCAAGTTAAAATTTGACCTCAGACATCCTTTATACAGAAGGACTGTTCAGTTTTGCGTTTCTTTAAGGCGATTTTATTTAAGGCGTTCACTTGAACAGAGACACGTTTGTGGAAGAACTGTTGAGGTGGGGAGAAACATCCCCTTCCCAACTTCCTAGGAGCTCAATCTGCTTCTTATGGACCCAGTTAACCGGTCCGTCTCCCACACTGGCTGGCCTTCCCACCACTCCTCTGCCTTTGCCCCAGGTCATGTCAGGAGTGGGGCAGGCATACCCAGGACAGAAGGCGGTTCAAACTTGTGGTTACTGGATTGCATAGGCCTGTGTTAGAGCACCTGTATCACACACACCCCTGCCCCACCCCATGCTTATCAGCCAGCAAACATCTGAGAAACGCTGGGGTGCTACTTCCAATGCCATTTCTCCATGTGCAGACTGTGCAGAATAGCACTTCTTAAAATTGTCCAATAGCGTTTACATAACATGCACGGAAGCACAAAATAAAGTGGAAGTCTCATATCTCTAGATGGTCCCCAGTGGCCATTTCAAACTCTACTGGAGCCCTCTGCTGTGAGGGCCCAGCAAGCAATCCTTTCAGTCTAAAAATAAGGCTACACATCTTTGCATCTGCTGGTATAGGAGAGGGAAATGTAGAGGCAGCCATCTCAATTGTCATATATGGGGATGCACTATCGATTCTGACTACATAGACCACCATTCACTAGACTTGTACTTAGAATGCCTAAACTTGAGGTTGTAGTTAACATCATTATTAGAACCACCAGCGCCAGACGCTAGTAATTGTTAATGAATGTGGCTACTTTATTATTCTAGGGAGGGCTAGCTTGCTACTCTGCAAAAGATTCCATTCCTTTATGCCAGCCAACTTGACCTTAACAACATACTTCTCTGGTATCTTTTATTGCAGCCTGAATCAGTTACGAAAAGAGCACTGGGTTCATATATTCAAAACCAACCCAGTACAAGCAGCAGCACTGATAGCAACAACAACCCTAAGCACTGTCGGCAATGCTGCTGGGTCACACTCTGTTCTCTGGTTTGGATCACACAGGAGCCCTCAGCATACTGAGTTCGGAAAGGGGAACCAGGCCCTGCTCCCCAACCACCCTTGGATGGAGCAAAGGGGAGAAGTCCCCGCTGCCAGGGAGGAGAGACAATGGTCTGAGACAGTTCCTGGCAGCACAGTCCCCAGTTTCCCCAGTCCCAGCAGCCAGAAGCTTTTTATGCTGGTTGCAGGTGGCTGAGCAAAGTCATGAGCAAGGCCTTTCACCGGTCCCTGGGTGGGTGGCCAAGAGGGATCTGCTCAAGCTTCTACGCCAGGGCAAAAGTGAAGGAAGGATTCTCTCCTGCTAGAGGTTTAACCAGTCCTGAACCCTCCACGTGCATGCCGTAGGTTTGCTGTGCCAGACAGATTCTTTTCTCCTGATGTGGAGAGCCTAGGTCAAGGGACCTGCCCACCCTAAGTCACAACCCACCCCCACACCCCCGGGAACAGCTGGAGCTCAGAGTCAGCACCCTTCAGTACTCTTGGGTGAGCCAAACCACTTGGATGAGACTCCAAAGCAGTCCGGGCAGGAAGAGCTCTGTGGCCTATCAGCTCCTGCCACACAATAACCGCAGCTTGCATCCTAGCCAGAGTTCCTCAGTTCTAGGTCAGACGAGAGGGGTGGTGGCATCTAAGGCCCCAGTAGCAACCCATCTTCTGTGGATGGAGGGTGGTAGGCAGGAATCGGGAGTTTTTGAAGTACATATAGAGCCAACATGACCTAAAGCCTGCTCATGAAAGACAGTTTGAATTTGTAGGGGAAAGATCAGATTGCCAGTCCCAAGGTGAGCAGGACAGACCTCAAGTGTGTTAGAGCCTCTTAACAAACAAGAGTGCTCCGTCAAAACGTGGGTGATATAGGCACACACCCCATAACGCATCGCCTGAAGGACAGTTTAGGACTCTTAGTTGAAATAATCAAGGACGGAAGGGGGTAAGGGTAAACATGGCTTAAACAAGCAAACAAACAAAACGGGGTAAAGACTGCACTTTGGCTAGGGGGCAGCTGGCCCATTGTGAGGCAGGCAGAGGGTGAGTAGGGTTCTCACAAACCAGGAACTGCACTTTATGGCTGCCAGGGGAGAGTGCCTAGAGTTAACTGCTCAAGGGCTAAAGGAAGTTTTAATTAGATTTAAAAGGCAATTAGGAGTCATTGCAGAGGGAAGATTCAATGGAAATAATGCTTTGGGGAGAAAAAGAGCTGGCATAGTGTGTATAGGACAGCGGTTATGAGCTAGGAAAGAAGTAGGCAGGGCACTCTGGAGTCTATGTGGTCAGCCAAGGAAGTCTGAAAGAAGGGGGTGGGTGAGTAATAATGGTGTTACAATACCTGTAGGGGCTGAAAACAAAGAAAACAGAAGAGACGGACCATGTCCTCATCTGGATGAATCAAAAGGAAAGGAGAGGAGGAGAGCAGGGGGGAAGAGGGAGAGGGGAAGGGGGAGGGAGAGGAGGAGGAGAGAGAGGAGGAAAACAACAACAAGAAGACAAAAAAAAACATAGAGAATATCTTTTCGGTTTTGGATGTTAGCCTGACTCTGTTGTGCAAGCTCTCTCTCCCTCTCCTTCTCCCTTTCTCTCTCCCTTTCTCTCTCCCCCCTCTACCTCCACCTTCATTTCCTTTCACAACTTCATCCTCTTCTCCCCACACTACCTACCTACCTACACACACACACACACACACACACACACACACACACTAAAGCCATTAAGACAATATGGTTTTACTAACAACCCTTGAAGCAAGTCAAAGGCTGACAGGAACCAAAATAACAATTTCAATTCAAGGATATTTTATGACATACCTACTATGCTGGCTGCAGTCCTAAGTAGTGTCTCTGTGACTAAGAAAGTTTAAAGGAAAGAAAAAAACTGAGTATTAGCAGAGGACATAAAGTTTCACTGCCCATAAGATGGAAACCTCCACGGAAGAACTTCAGCCGACACCTTTGTAGTTTCCTACGACGCAAGCTTCATGTTTATCACTTTTCTTTAATACCTCTTATGTCTTATTTTCTTCTAATTATTTTTATTAGAGTCATCTGGGCATAATATTGTAGTCCAAACTACTTGAGAGGCCAAGGGAGGAAGATCCTTTGAGACCAAGAGCTGAGACCAGCCTGGACAATATAAGATGATTCCCTTCCCACCTCCCACATATTGAAAGCATAAAAAGTTTATTTTAAAATAAATATGAATACACCATAATGTTTTCTTATGAAAATATGCCCAGCTAACTAAAGATATAAGGGTTAGACTTAAGAATTCATTTGTTTTTATTTACTACTATTCTCAATTAATGCACAAAGGCCCCGTCCAAGATATTCAGTTTCTTGAAGAATTGTCTACTGGAATTTTTGAATCAGGAAAGAAATTCAACAAAGGATAGCTGAATATAAATGTATCAAATATCCTCTTGATGCAGGATGTGAGGAAAGTTAAAAGTGTTTTCTAAAGTGATCAACAACATAGGAATGTCTACTCTTATCACTGCTATTCAGCATAATATGGTAACTTCTAATAGAACAATTA
>NW_022196896.1:15041297-15041642 GCF_008632895.1 Mastomys coucha
ATTCAAATTAGGAATGAAGATGCTAAATTGTCTGCAAATGACATGATCTTATACAGAGAAAATCTAGACTCCATTGGAAAGCTATTAGAGGTAGAAACCGATGTCAGTAAAGTTGCAAGATATAAAGTTAATATACAAAACAAAGTAACACTTCTATACACTGAGAACAAATGATCAAAAGACAGGTGAACCGAAGAAGACAATTCCAAGCTGGGTGGGACTGGCACATCATCATTTAATCCCAGCTCTGAATGCAGAAGCAGGTGGATCTCTGAGTTCAAACCCAGACTGGTCTATAGAGTTCCAGGATAGCCAGAGCTATCAGAAAAACCCTGTCTTGAAAAA
>NW_022196896.1:15041666-15059315 GCF_008632895.1 Mastomys coucha
AAAAAAAAAAAAAAAAAAGGAAAAGAAAAAGAAAACAATTCCACTTAAAATAGTTAGGAATTAGAAATAAATAAATAAATAAATAAGTAAATAAATAAATAAATAAGGAATAAATAAATTAGCTGAGAAGGTGAAAGATCTAACTGAAAGTTTATGATACTGGTTTTTCAAAATGAAGAAATCATAAGTAAATGAAAAATATAACCCACATTCACATATTGGAAGAGCTGATATAGTTGAAGTGAGCACACTATCTAAAGAAATCTACAAATTAAGTAACTCATTTTAATGGGAAAAAAACCACATTTTAATGGGAAAAAAAATCCAACTGGAACCAAAAGAGATCCCAAACAGCCAAGGTAATTTTTTCAATAATTTTTTTATTCACAAAAAATTACAGCCCATCTCCCTCCTCTCGTCCCAGTCCCGCCCTTGCAAATCCCTCCTCCATTACACCTTCTTTTCCTCAGAGAAAGGTAAGCCCTATATCCCCACCTTCCCCTGCATACAACCCTACCTTGGGACAAGTAGTCCCAGCAGGCCTAAGCACATCCTTTCCCACTGAGCCCAGCCAGGCAGCCCAGATCCTAGAAGAGAATCCAATGGCAGGCAACAGAAAGAGACAGAAACAAGCCCTGGTTTCCTTGTTAGGGAACCCATATAAAGACCAACCTCTACCTCAGCTACAAATGTTAGAGGGCCTAGGTCCAGCCACTGCATGTTCTTTGGTTGGTGGTTCATTCCCTGTGAGGCCCCACTGACCCAGGTTACTTAACTCTGTAGGTCTTCTTGTGGTGTCCTTGACCCCTCGCAACTGAAGTGATTTTGAGGAAACAAAACAGAAGATTCAAAGGATCATACTATGTAGTTTCAAAATAAGTTCCCAAACTATGTTATTGAAAATAGAATGGCACTGATATAAAAACAGGTGTATAGACTAATAAAATAAGATAGGGAGCCATGAAATAAACCTATTTACAGCTAATTAATCTTTGATAAAATTATTAAAAACACAATGAGTGAAAACAACATTTTCAATAAATGATGTCTAGAAAATTGGATATCCACACAGAGAAGAATTAAATTAAATCCTCATTTCTCTCTATAGATACCCAACATTGATTACATACTTCACATTGTGGGGCATGAACTCAAAGCTTCACACGTGCTAGGTCAGGGCTTTTCTGCTGAACTGCATCCCAGGTCTGGACTAAATGTAAGTTTGGAAACAGTTCAAACTACTAAAATAAAACACATGGAGCTCCTTGATGTTTTTCTTGATGATATTATAAAAACATGAGCCCAAAAACAGTCAACCAAAGCAAAAATAGACAAATGGCATTGCATGGAAGGACAGAGCTCTTCCATGGCGAGGGAATAACTCATTTACTGAAAAGACAAACGTTTGATAAGAGGAAAATTTATAAAACAAATCTAATAAGGGGTTAATATGTAAAATATATAAGAAACTCATCCAATAGTAAGGAAATATTAGATAGCTTGATTTATTTTTAATGGATGAAGGACCCAAATATAAGAAAGCATATAACTGACCGGCAAGTGTATGAAAAAACATTCAGTCATAGATTGCCAAGAAAATACAAGCCATAAGTTGCTATTGCCTCATACACAGTTATTACTAAACAGTTATTACTAAAAAGCAAAAGACAATAGATGTTGGAAAAGTGTGAAAGTGAAAATCTTTACATGTCATTAGGAGATATGTAAATTGATTCAGTCATTCTAGAAAATGTCATACAAATTCTCCAAAGATTAAAAACAATCCTACATATGACCCAATAATCCTATTTTCAGATTTATACTCAAAAGAAATGCAATTGGTAAACTATATATATATAGATAAGATATAGAATAAGTGTCCATCAATAGATGAATGGGTAAAGAAAAAGTTAGATATACATCCACCAACACATACAATGACTTACTACCTATAGCCATAGCATCCCAAATAAGCCCAATCTCATCTAAAAGTGAAATATCATTCAGTCTAAGTACCAAGTTTATTTGTAACAATATATGTCATTCACATTCAACATAGATACACCTGAAATATAGTAAATCATGGAAGGAAGCCAGGTAAAGAAAGATAAATATTATATTATTTCACCTACGGTCAATTTAAAAATTCACATAAAGAACACAAAGAGAATGTTGGTTGCAAGGGTTGGGAAATGGCAAGAAGTTAGCTAAAACGTACCCATTCTCAGCTATACAGGGAGAAATAAGTCTGAATAGCTTTGTGGCTACTGTTAGTGACACTGTCTCATAGACTCAAAGATTGCTAAGGGATTATTCTCATCAAAAGATATATATATATATGTATATATATATATTATATATATATGAATGATAGGTATACACAATCATAAAATAGATACTTACAAAATAAATATATTGATAAGTTTGATTTAAATCATTTCTTTATGCATGTCTTTATTATAACACCATATTTTATTCTGTAAGAATATACAGATTTTATTTTTAATTATACTTTAATGAAAGACAGGACATGCCCTTACATATCTCTCTTGTTCCATATGACTGACCTAGAATGGTTTTATTTTCTAATTCCTATTTAAAATAAAAGCAATCAGAGGACCTTAGCTTTTTCCCTTGGAAGACTCTTAAATAATTTTTTGGGGAAAATTTTCTATCCAAAGACGTCTGCTAGAAATTAATATTTTAAAGTCTTTGGGGAAAATGAGGGACTGTTTTGTGCAAATTTGTTGCTAAAATTTAGCTCTAAATTTGTTAAGAAAATTAAACTTTCTGGAATCATTGTCCAGACACTTGTTTCAGAAATACACACTGTTCCTTCATAATTTTCAAAATGGACTATGATAAAAATAAATTGTGGTGCAAACTCCTTGTTCTGGGGAGGTACCTGGCTAAGTTAGATGGTCTGTGTCCATGTTGGAGGAATAGCTCTTTATGGTTGGTTTTCAAAATGTCTTTATTTGGGGGGAATAAAAAAATCAACACAGCTGTCTAAACAAGATCTGAACACCAGCTGGGCATGGTGGCACATGCCTTTAATCCCAGCAGTAGTAGAGAGGCAGAAACAGGAGGATCTCTGTGAGTCTGAGGCCAACCAGGTCTACAAAGTCAGTTCTAGGACAGTCAGGTCTGTCCTGAAAAAAAAAATGATGTGAACAGAGACAACACCAATGCACATACTAACAGGAAAAGAGTACATCGCATAGAATCTCAACTGTACAGGCAGCTAGGAACGCAGAGAGCAGTAAGTTCATCTAGTCTTCTCCAGGGAAGAGAATCAAACTGCTAACCTAATACCATGTCCTTAAATGATGTACAGAAATAACTTCACCCAGACAGAGCAGGATCTATCTATATATTTAGGATATATATGTATTTGACATATATATGTATATATATATATATATATATCAAAATATTTCTATGATCTGAAAAGAAACGTGTGTGTGTGTGTGTGTGTGTGTGTGTGTGTGAACAATTAAAGAAATGGGGGGCCAAGAACTTAATGAAAAGCAAGAGGAGAGAGAGAAAGAGGTACATAAGGCAACTGGAAGAGAGAACTATGCTATATATTGTATAGCACATATAATATATATATATACATATATATATATATATATATATATATATATATATATATATATATATAAAACCCTCAAGGTAAAGAGAATTTTTATTTAAAAAAACTGTATCATAAATTGATACCACCTAGGGAGGCAGTATTTTGAAAGCCAATAAAGAAGTTTTATTTGTGAAAAGGTTTCATGTGGTATATATTTGAAAGATACCTGAATCAGATAATAAGTATAAAATCTTCTCAGATCTTGCTGCACTCTAATTTAAAAGGTGGCTAACCCAATTATGAAAGCGCTTGCACCACCAGCACAGTTGAGGAAGCAAGGCTCTGGCCACATGCTGCTCCTAGCTGTGACGCCCAGTTACCTTCCCTCCTTCCACATGAGACAACCTGATGAATAGTGTGTTTACAATTCCAACACTTCTCATATCTATATTCGCTAGACTTTTTTTGTATTTTAAAACTGTCTAAAGATATAACACTTTTAAATAAAAACATTTCACTAAAAAAATACTTCAAGTGCAAAAGATAGATATTTTGTGTGTAATACTATTGCCCTACCCAGACCCACACAATGAGATACTTTGGTTCACAGGCCTGTATAACTTCAAAACCAGTTATGTATTCAAACTTAAAATACTCCAGAGTAAAGCAAAAAATAGGAACAGCAATATTCAAATTATTCTTTTTTTTCTTTACCATGCTGGAAATATAGGGTCTCACATGCCATAGACACATGCTTTATCACCAAGCCATATTCCCCAGAGCAGAGCTTATATTTTACCATTTAATCAAATTAATTGTATAAGCAAGTCAAAGAATAGTAGTTGTCTTAGTTATTTTTCTATTGCTGTGATAAAATACCATGACCAAGGTAAATTAGTATGCCCTCTCTACTTCCTTTTAAATTCATGGCTTCTGTTTTCATTAGCAGTTATTAATTCCACATTCTTTTTAAAATTGTCTTTAGATGTACTTATTTTTGTTTTCTATGTATAGGTGTTTTGCCTACATATATGGATATATATCCTGTATGTACCTGATGACTGTGGAAGGTAGAAGATGGCATCAGATCCCCTGGACCTGACATTATAAAGAGCTGTGAACTGCCATGTGGGTGCTGGGAATTAATTTGGGGTCCTTTGGGAGGACATGAGCTTTTCATTGCCAAACCATTTCTCCAGCCCTATTTGTATTTCTAATTGCTGTCCCTTCAGAAATACTTACTGATTAAAAGAATTTCATTTTCACTTTTGTGAATACTTGCTTATGTTGTAAATATCAAGAGGATTTGGAAATAAAAACTGCACCACCATCTTCTTTGTTATAAACAATACCAATGGTGTGTCAGGCTGCTTCCAAAGTTTGTCATATCTATAACTCCGCCGCATTTGCTTCCTGTCGTAAGGCTTCCCACCCCTGCCATTAAGTGGTAGGGTTATTCTCATCAGCAGCTATGTATGTAAGGCTGATGATCCCTATTTTGGTTAAACAATGGAAATGACTCTATGCCATTTACAAGCCTAAACTTTAAGAGATCTTAAACTACTTTTGCACTGTTGGAAACACCAAGAAGAGAAAGAATTGAGGTGTCCTGGGCAACAACTGAGCTTCACCTAAGGCCACCAGCATTGGCCACATGAGCAAGAGAAGAAGAATTTCCCCAATCCACAAACACACGATAATAACGGTAATAACTCATTACTACCTTAAGGTGCACATTTGAGGTAGATGCAAGGCAGGTATCATATGACTGAGTCTGTTTTGTAGATTTTTTACATAATTGCATCACAGGCAAAGCCATGAGAAAACATTTCACATAAAGAAAGGTGTTTTTTGTTGGCTTGTTTATTTTACCAAAACTACATTACAGCAGAACTTAACACATAAAGATTCTTTACCTAATTCAGACCACTGAATTATATCGATTGTGAGTGATTGACTTTGCATTGAGGGAAATTTTCAAACACCAAATAACATCTATGGACAAATGTCTAGTAAACTCTGAATTACTCTGTTTACCAAATTATTTGCAATTCCCACATGAACTTCCAATCCATGAACACAGATACTTGACCATTCCCAGAAAAAAGAAGTAGATGGATATTATGTGTTAGCTAATTTGATTATTGTACTTAGGAACACACCCACTATAGGAAACAAGACTATTGGAAGAGTTGGAATAATAATATACAAGCCCAGAAAAAAATCAGGACAACACAGGAGGCAGAGGCAAAAGGATCTATATTTTAAAGCCACCCTGAGCTAGACAAAAAGAACTTCTCTCAAAAGGTAGCATGTGACTACCAGAATGTTTTTATTTACACACAATTGTAACCACATCCAATAGGATTGACAGAGGGCCGAAACTCAATGGATTGTGAAAGAATTAAATATTTTGTGTGGATATGCTGTGTATGGAACTCAGAGCCTCGTGTGTGCAAAGCAGGCACTCTGCTACCTGAGCTGGGTCCTCAGTCAAAAACAAGACTTCAGAAATTATTTGATTTAGGGGACAATGAAAGTCCCAGGACTGTGTCTGGTGCTCATCAGCTCCTAGCAGGTGAGTTCACTGTGGGTGACCACAATGCTCGGTGTTTTGGAGGCCTATACTCTGTACTGCCAGCAGCCACAGGATGGATGAAGAGTTTCATTTGGACCCATGATTAATCTTATTGACACAATTTAAATCACTGTATGGGGATCCACAGAGGTGCTGTGGAATTATTCCTATAGGCCAGCCAGTTAATCAGTTAACAAGAAAATAATCCCTAAACCCAGAGTCCTACAAAGTCTCAGGATAGATATATCCTGAGAGTGTGACAGGGTGCTTTCCTGGACACAGTCAGATGGTAAATCAAAAAGGATTAAAATGTGGTTGAGTGGGGGGAAAAAGAAATATTAAAAAAGAAAAGGCTTACTATAACTAACGAACTTTTATGCATAGTGATGCATATACCTAAAAGCAAAGAGACTTCTCCCTTAGCTTAGCAACTTAACAAAACAAGCTGAAATTTCGTGAACTATAGAAGTCAAGATTATTGCTGTTCTCCCAATCTACAGGATTCTATTTCTTACTACAGAGGGCAACAGACCTTCCTTTACATCTACTATTAGAAGATTAAAAGATTTTATATTAAAAAATGTACTTATTTGAAATTCCACAACACTCTTAACGAAAAAAATATTAACTGTATAATTACATTAATTGACTTCTGGAATACATTACCACTAATGATGCTAATAGATTTAGTCCAGATGCAAACTATAAAAACACCCATTATCTTTTGTCCTTGAAGGAACTTCAAAAATTGCTTTGTTTCTTGTGAGAAGCTCACTAATGACTCCTTTCATTCTGTATACTGCTCTAGAGGTTCAATCTCTCACACAAGTTTCAGAAATGCCTCTGAAAATACGTCACATCATCGTGTGGTTTTTTCCTCATGGCTCAGTTTCAAATGTGGCTGATTTAATGAATTATGATAGCCAAGACACTTACATCTGATTTGTATCTTTCTTCCTAGCTCAGTTCCACTCTACAGATATCAGGAAGCATCCTGAATAACAAAAACGTTTTTGAAAAGAAGTGATGTTTTCACTGTATTAGGTAAAAATTGAAGATAGGTTTTGTTCTGTGCCAGTGCTATGTTACCATCTGGAATTAAAATGACTGCAAGAGTAAAATGTTTAAGTATAAGTATTAATTCTCACGTAAATTTAAAAAACTACGAAAGGTATGATTATTGAAAAAAAAATTGTCTGACAGACAAGAGCAAGTTCATAGAAAGCTGTATATTTTAAATAAGATTAAAATTCAGATGGAGTCCTGAATAGTGACTCGGGCCTGTAGTACCAGTTAGTCAGGAGGTGGAGGCGGGAGAAAGTGATGGCCACATCTCAATGATAAGGAATATGCAATGCAGACTCCTGCTACCTTTCCCTGGTCGCATAACATAGACATTAGAGATGTGAAAGACTTTGAATCTTCTTATTTTCCCATGTATAATTTGCAGTTCCAGGCTTTTTTGTTGCTTTGCTAGAGTTTTCTATAGAAAGAACCAGAGCCAAGAAGATGGCTGAGTGAGTTAAAAACGTTTGTCCTACAAGCCAGGTGACCTGTGTTTGCTTCCTCGGTCCCAAAGGGGAAGAAGAGGACCAGTGTCCAGAAGTCATCCTCTGACTTCTAAATACTCCATGGCATGGGTGATAAAAGATTTGAAAAGATGTAGAAAGAGATCTGACATATGTATATAGTAAAGAAAGATTTATTATAAGGCATCAATTTGCATGACTGTGGATACGGTCAGGTCCAAAATGACCAGAGTAGGCTTAGATCCAGAAGAACCAGTGCTGTGTAGCCGCAGAAACCTAACAGGGTTAGTGTTTCAACCTGAGTCGTAAAGCTCTCTGCTATAGAACTAGAAAAAACAATCAATGCTGGAAAGGAAGCTCAGAGGCCGTCTGTTGAAGAAATGCTTCATGGCCAGCTTCTTACTCCCGGGTCCTTCAAATGATTGGTTAGGGCCAGATCACATGTGGAAAACAATGCTTTATTTAAAATTTTTTTTTTTAAAGCAATTCCTAGTCTTGTCCAGGCTTGCAGACAACTCCTGGCTCAAGTGATTCTCCATGTCTGTGCCACCATGCAAGGCTTTGACTTAAATGTTGGCCTCCACGAAACAAATCTCACAGAAGTATCCAGCATAGGATTGACCCAAACATCTCCACATCCTGTGGTCTGACAACTCTGACAAAATTCACCATCATGAGGTCACCCACAGTCACATTCCCTGAATAGAAAGTAAACACTGTGTAGGCTCGCTAAGGCTGTTGATTACTATAGAGTGACTCTCATTGCTGCCGGGTGCATCCTTGACTTGTGAATCCTAACTATAATGTCAGAGAGTGGATGCTGATGCACAGCATGCAGAGCCTCCTAGAGAATCTTATCCTGGCTATACGTAGTCACAAGTAGTATTGTCACCCTGATGGATCTGAGCCTTCAAAAGGATCTTTCTTCCCTCCATCCTGTCTTCTTTCTTTCCTTCCTTTCTTTTTTCTTTTCCTTTCTTTCTTTCTTGAAGGACCCCAATTGGACTGAAACTCATTAAAATGGAGACAGACTGACCTCGAACTTACAGAGATCCACTCCTGCTTCTGCCTCCCAAGTTTACCTTGCCTGGCCCATTTTATCATAACGTGTACATTAGGATGGTAAGGGAATGTGCTAATAGCAAATTCTGTGACTCTGACCCCATTTTCTATAGAGTCAGGTCCTCAAGGTATAAAAACATAACAGTTATAGATAAAGTATTCTGTATTATAGATATTGGTTTGGCTGAAGTATTGTATGCAGGAAAAGCAAATTCATATTCCAAAAATAACAAAATACTGCCTCTTCCTTTGATGGAAGTTGTCCAATGTGATTAACCAGTCACCCAGCAGGGCAAGATATTAACTGGTGTCTTACATGATAAATTATGCCTACTGGCTATGTAGTGACATGAGTCAACTAGATATGCAATGAGTTGACTTTTCTACCTGTTAAAAATAGATTCAATAAGATGGCCTAATTCAACTTTGAATAAGTAATAAGTCATTAGGAGAATAGTCTTGGCCTGGTAGTGCTTGGTGTTGATCTTAAGTCAAACCTATCTGTTGTTGGTCATCATAGTGTGTGAGTGAACAGGGCACATTTAGTCAGTGAAGAAGGCAGTAAGCAATTAGCATAGAAGTGCAGTTCATCAAGGGAAAATGACTAAATAAGTGAACCACTTGAAAGTGACTAAAGTCTCTTGTCAGTAAAGTGAATTTGCACATTTAAAAACCTACTTTCCTTTCTTCAGTTTTTAAAGTGCTCTGGATACTGTCGAACCTCAGCTGTGTTCCAGCTCTTATAAGGCATAAGCATCTCTGCCACTACAAAGGGTTTCAGAGGATACTGAGAAGCAAATTGCACCTTTAGTTACTTAATCAAGAGGATTCTTAGATTTCAGAGGAAATTCAGAGTGGATGCCCATTTGTGTATCTATCCCAGATGTATGGCCCAGGAGGGTAAGCACCAGTTTAATGGGAATATAAATCTGGTGTCTTACACTAGCAAAACATTCATAGCAGGAGTATCATGTCTCAATTAGGCAATTAAAACTTGTTGAAATGAAATATCAACTTTCAACTGCCATAATTCAAAATAAAGTGCCACACGTAATTAAAAAAATTGACTAGGGAAAGATGGAAAGAATAAAGTTTGTAAACAGGAAGATAAATCTAAAAGTAATAAAATGAATTTCAAAATGGATGGGAAATTAAAAGGAAATAAAGCTACCTTTGAAAAACATTGCCCATTCTATAAAACTTGGATCTTAAGTATGGTACACTATTCTGGAAACAGGCCAAGATGTAGATAATTTTCAATATTTGTTCAACAAATATTTATTGAGTATGCACTGTGTGCCAGGTAGCTATTTCAAGCCCTGGCAACAAAGCAATGTACAAAATAATCTTTGTGCTTACACAGCCTAAAAATGTAGAGCAATGGATACAGTGAATATGTGATATGTCAACTACTATAGGGACTATAAATAAATGTCTAAATACTAAATACTAAACACTACTGATTGATAAAATACAGTAATCTACTATTGTATTTTGTATGATCAATATAATATAGGAGTATCTGCATCAGTAATATATTTTAAATTTTAATTATTCTATATTAATTGGTGTTTTGCTGGCATATATGTAAGTGTACCAAATAAGAGTGTCATCTCATCAGCAAAGACCAGGATGACAGATCTTTTGTACTACAGAAATAGACACTTGGGATTCTCCATTTTGAACTCAGTTTCTATGAAGGAGCAGCTTGTGCTCTTAACTGCTGGACCATCTTACAGGCTCAGTGTCTTAGTTAGGATTTTTACTACTGTGATAAAACACCATGACCAAAAGCAATTTGAGGAAGAAAGACTCTAAATTCATCGCACAGCTTGTAGTCTATCATCCAGAGAAGTCAGGATAGGAACTCAAGGCAGTAACATGGAGAAGGAGCTGATGCAGAGGCCATGGAGGAGTGCTGCTTATTGGCTTGCTCTCATGGCTAGCTCAGCCTGCCTTTCACTTAGTACTCAAGGTCACCTACCCAGGAGTGGCACTTCTCCCAGTGATCTGGCCCCTTCTACATCAATAATAAATGAAGAGAATGCACCACAGGCTTGCCCACGGTCGGTCTGGTCTGGAAATTTTCTCAATTGGGTTCCTTCTTTCCAGTAACCACTGCTTCTTTCAAACTGATATAAAAACAAGACAGCACAATGGAGCTTTCTTATTCTAGACACGAAGGTTCTTACAGAACAGATATTGAGATCTCTTCAATTTAGTGTCCTTTGAACTTCAATTCCTAAAATATCACACTTATTTGCTTATGTGCACATGTGTGTGCCCGTGTGTCTGTGTACAGATTTGTGTGCACATATGCATAAAGGCCAGAACTCCATGTAGGGTATGTTCCTCAGTCACTTTCCATCTTAAGTCTCGAGGCAGGGAAGCAATCCACAGTTCTACCCAGCTCTGACACCTGCAGTGGCCAGCAAGGGAGTGTAACACTAAGTGTGCAGTACTGGCACACATACCTTGATGGTAACCAACAGCTCTCTAATTGGACTTAGCACCTGCTCAACAGGAGGAGGGAAATCATGCCTGGTACTGGAAACTCAGGGCTAATGATGTCATGGATCTTGGAGGAAAACCTCCAACTGTCACTTTACTAAGCCAGCATAATTGCTAACTGAATTCTAAATATTTGTTCTTATACCCACATGTAAAGGGAAATATTAAAAAAGATCACCCACCCCTCAACCTCTCCATCCCCGCCCAACCACGTTCTAGCTCTAGTGCCGGTACTGGCCGGCCACAACGCTATGTCCCGGCGGGGTCCTGCTATCCTCTCCCAGCTAGCAAGATCATCTCGCTTACATGCAATGCCCTACACACCCCACAATCAGTCATCTAACACCTAGTTATCTGGTAGAAACATGACTCTTAAGGTTTAATTATCCAATCAGGTTTATATGTTAATAAGATTACAATTTACAAGATGCCAATACAATAATTTCAGAGCCAAATGATAAAGATAATGCTTTAACCCAATTATTCTAACCTTGTGAAAACCTTAGCTACTTGAGGCTGTTTAAAACCATGAGGGATCTGGATCGTCTTCCTGATCGTCTTGCCTCCATGATGATCCTCCCTTCTCCTCTGACTTCCAACCTCCTCACTCCTAAACTTCTAGCTCTATCTCCTTATTCTTGTTGAATCACAGACCTGTCACTGCCCTAATGTGATTGGACAGAGAAAATGCTGCAACACCCACAGATAAGTGTAGCCCTGACCTTTCACCAAGAAAGCTTTTCTTTGTAACAGAGAGAGACCATTACAGAAAAGCACAACCGATCAAAATGCAGAGATGTGGATCCATCTCCAACATAGCTCCTGCACCTGAAGCTCAGGAATCCTTGAAGAAGAGAGCAGACTGGGAGATGTAGCCAGAGGATCAGGAAGGTTTTGGTAAGATTGTATCTCCTAAGAATGTCAGAAGTTAGACCCATAAAATCTCTCCAACTTTATTGTCTACACATGTGCTGACAACAATAGACATGCCTCAAAACTACTAGAAGAACTATAGGCAACTAAGGAATACAGATAGCAGGGGAATAGACTTACCTAGAGAGGAGCACACTAATTGGTTATATAATACAAAATGGTCAACCCTGAAAACATAAATACCAGTAACATTATACATGCTGAACTAGTTATATTTAAGAAGAGTTATACATGTATGTATGTAACAACAGTTAATGAAAAAAAGGAGGGCATGAATCTAAAAGAGAACAAAGATGGGTAGGTACAGGAGAGGGTTTGGAAGGAGAAAAGAGAAGGGAGAATTCTTAATTATATTATAATCTCAAAGAATAAGAGAACTTATTGAAACCATACAGTGTTTTAATTCTTAACCAGATCAATAGACAAGAAAAGAAATTATGGATACAACAATTTAAGCAAGAGAACCCTATTTGCAGACAATTTTAAATATAGAATATTTTTATATGACCCTAAAGGATCCAGCAGAAATGTCTTAGAAAGCATGAGATATTCAGTAAAGTTGTAGGATGCCAAGTAAGCATTTGAATTCCAGGGCTTTTTTTTTTTTAAATAAAGGAGGGTTTATTTATTTTTACATCTCTACTGTAGTTTCCCCTCTCTCCACTCCTCCCAGCTTCCCCTCCCCTCCCCTCTCCCCACCCCCATCCACTCTTCCTCCCTTTCTCCTCAGAAAAGGACAGGCTTCTTCCCATGGATGCCAACCAGCCATGGCATATTAAGTTGCAGTAATACTAGGCACCTCCTCTCCTATTTATGAGAGACAAAATAGCCCAGTAGGAGGAAAGGTTCCCCAAAACAGGCAACGTCAGAGATAGCCCCTGCTCCCACTGTTAGGAATCCCAAAAGAATAACAAGCTACACAGCTATAACATGTGCAGAGGGCCTAGGTCAGGCCCGTACAGCTCCCTGGTTGGCAGTTCAGTCTCTGTGAACCACAGTGAGCCGAGGTTAGCTGATTCTGTGTTCTTTCTTGTGGTGTCTTTCACCCCTCTATTTCCTACAGTCTCAAGAGCTTTTTAAAGGTACCAATAGCAAACATGACGAGAAAATAATCAGGAAAACAATGTCACTCACAATGGCCTCAAAAAATAATAAAATATCTAGAAATAAACTGAATCAAAAGAAGTGGGACACTTCTACAATGAAAACTTTAAAACACAGAAGAGAGAAATTGATAGAGGCACTAGTCAATGAAAAGACTTCCCATGCTCATGAGTTGGGAGAATTAATATTGTAAAAATATTATTATCACCAAATACAGCTATAGACTGAATTTAATTACCATCATAATTCCAGTAATACTCTTTATAGAAATAGAAAGAAAAGTTAAAAAATACATATGGATTCTAAAGGATCCACAGAATTGCCAGAACAATTCTCAGTTAAAAAAAAAAAAAAAGCAATAGCGGAAGTATTTTATTACCTGTTTCAGACACAGCTACAGCCATCGAACTTCTGACAAGGGCGCCACAAACACGTGTTGGAGGAAGGACAGACTCTTCAAACAAGTGTGCTGAGCAAGCTTGATAGCTGTCAGCAAATGAAACTAGACTCATATCTCTCACCCTGTGCAAAACAGCTCAAAATGGATCACATTTTTTTATGAATAAATATATTTTATTTGAGGTACATGCCGAATGTTTATTATTTCAGAATTTGTGAACCAAATAAATTACAAAATGTTATGTAGCCCATAAAATTACATGAGGAAAACTGATAGAATTTAGCAAACATTTTTAAAAATAAACCAACAAGAAGACTAGTAGATTGTGGTGGTACATATCTGGGTTCCCTGTATTCTGGAGGCAGAGCCAAGAGAATGATTAGTTTAAGGCCAGCTTGGACTACACAGCAACCCCCTTTCTCGAAAAAAAAAAAAAAAAAGCCTTAAAAATTCCTAACTGGTACATGTATGAAACATTGTTTTAAGTGCCTCCTAATTATTAAATGACCTACTCTTCATGCTAGCTTACAGACATGAAGAAGCTACATATTTATCCAAGGTTATTGACCTAAAAAAGCAGAGCAAGGACTTGAACTTAGTGTGCTGGGCACAGACGCTATATGTTAAAGATCTTAATTCAGGACCTGAAACTTTGAGATAGCTCAAAGGAAACAGAGGATCCTGTTTACATGATCCTGACAGTTTAATTAATACCTCTCTAAGAAGGGCTCCAATCGTTCGGGAAACAATTGAAAAGTTGACAAATGGGATTGCATGAAATGAAAAGGCTTCTTTAGGGGCTGGGGAGATGGCTCGGCAGTTATGAGCACTTGTTCTTGCAGATACCCTGGGCTCGATTCCTAGCATCTATATTGCAGCTTATGTTGATCCATTTCCATGGGATGCAACATCCTCTTCTGAATCTTACCTGGACCAGACACAGGTGTGATACACATATACACATGCAGGCAAAACACGCACACACATAAAACAAACTAAATGAATAAATAAAATAAGATTAACTAAAAAGCTTCCTCATAACAAAGGAAACAGCTACCAGAGTAAAAAGACAAAATAGAAGAAAAATTGCTACCCACATATTACACTGGGGATTTATAGCTGGGATGGTGATTCATGCCTACATTCCTAGCATTTGTGAGTCTGAGATAGGAGCATTGCAAATGGTTGGGGCCAGCCTGGACAACACTGTGAAATCACATCAAAACTGGGGGAGTGGGAAGGCAGGGAAGAAAAGAAAAGAAATCGAGAAGATGGAAGATGAGGGGTAAAGAACGCTGACCTATGCCGCATTTTTTGAATGAAGTAAGAAAGTGTGTGGAGGATAGCACACGTCAGCCGACTGTGAAGTTAGGGGAAATGCAGAAACAGCAAATGCTAGGTTTGTAAAAGAACCAACAGATTCCAGTCCAAAGCATGGACCAAAACAGCAGCGAACAGGGAGAATTCCATTCCCTCACTTTTGGCTAACAAAAACAAGAAAAAAATGTCAGAAACAAAGACAACTGAAACAAAATCTTTCAGAACAGCTCCACAAGCTGTAAGAGGCAGCTAGCAAATTCACAGGAAGGGTAATAAGTTGGCAAAACCCCAAATCTCCCATCTCCCCTACATTCAGCACAAGATACAGAGAACCACAGGATCACATGAATACTGCACACCAGATGACCTGAACTGAAACATAATGGACCAAACTCAAGTTAAGTCTGCAAATATTGACGAGTAACTAACCGGAGTTCCATTATGACAAGCATTTAAAATAAGAGACCCAGTACATCCTGCAGGCAGGACAGATATAGGTAGACGGTTTTGAGGCTGAATTGATGTCCCAGTCCCAACAGCACACTTCTGATAGTCCAGTTTGGTTCCTAAGACATTTCAGAGGGAGAACTGGCATGATTCCCATTCCTTAAGGATCACATAATGACTAATGTTATCATTCTTAAAATTTTGATTCTCTGTCATTTTGGCTTTATATTTTTAAATTTCACTGTCTCTCAATCCTTTTGTTTTCATTTCTATATGCTTGATTTATTATCAGTCCATGTGTATCTACACCTATTCTATTTCTCTTTTCTATAGTGCATATACTTCCTTCTCATTCCTCCTTCACTTTCATTTTGTTTCATCCACTATCCTTCCTCCTTTTGCATCTTACCTCTACATCTTAACCCTCTCTTCCTCTCTTTACTTTGACCTCCTCTGTCATTTCTCTGCTGTTCCCATACTAATGGCTAGTTATCTTTCCCCCATTCCTACCGTTAGTAACTAATATCAGACTTCACACCTGTTTCTTTTCTCTCTTTATCCCCTAAAGGTTATCAGAGCTAATATGATTAGTTAAAATTGACTACTACTTTATTTGTATGGTGGGCCTGTTCATCAGTGCTGGCTGTTTCTGTAGTTTGTACTCTGCTCTCACTGGAATACTGGAGATGCAATTGGTGCTTTGAACACACAGTTACTGAGCTACACACCCAGTCCAGGGGGAAGGAATTACACCTCAACTCTATTACAATCCAGTTTCACTTGAATAATGTAAATGCTTTAACTGGAATAAACAAAATGACATTTAAAAATATCAAACCGATAATATAACCTCAGATGCACAAGGCCCAATTCAGAAACACAAGAAACATAAAAAGTCAAAGCATCACGCCTCCTCCCAAAGTGACCAACTGATCCCCAATAAGAGTGAGTTAGCTGTGATCCTGGAAAAATGATTCCAATATATAATAAGAACAATTAGGGGACTTGAAGAGGACATGAGTTCCTGCAGTAATTAATAAAAAAAGAAATAAACAGGCAAATTAAATAGGGACTTGAATACAGGAGATGCAATAATAATCCAGTGAGGAGATAAATATACTGAAAAAGCCGTGTTTAAATTTTAGCAGTGAAAAGCTAGACAAATCAGATAAAATGCTCAGTGAAAAGCTAACACTAACAGAATGGATCAAATGTTAGGGTTTGAAAATAAGGTTGATGATTTGGAACGTTCAGACATTGGCAAAAATAAACTAATAATAAAATATGACCAGAACACATGAGATGCAGCAAATGCTAAAAGAACAAAGTTATGAATCCTGAGCATAAAAGAAGAACTACAATGTAAATGGAACAAAAATTAGCAGAAAGGACAAGTTTAAGAGAAGAAATAGTTATTGAGATACAGAAGGTATTTATAATATCAAATAAACAAGAAAAATAAGATCCTGATTCATATAGTTAAAATACTAATTGTACAGACCACAGAAAAAGAGTGAAGCTTCAAGAGAGAAGTGATTCCATATAAAGGCAAGCCCATTGCAACTGCAGGAGAATTTTGGACAGAAATATAAACTGCAGAATGGCATAAAGTGGTGCATACCAAGCTCTCAAAGGCAATAATGGCCAATCCAAGTCACACTATAGAGGAAACTATTTCTCACAAATAAACAAGAAAGAACCTTTTCAAGATAGATGCCTTTAATCCCATCACTTGGGAGACAGACACAGGCAGATTTCTGAGTTTGAGGCCAGCCTGGTCTACAGAGCAAGTTCCAGTGCAGCCAGGGCTACAGAGAAACCCAGTCTCAAGCAACAACAACAACAACAACAACAACAACAACAAGATAGATGCAAACTGGAGTAATTCGTGACCACTGAGACATCATGCTACAGATGGTAGCTGAAAGAACCCTACACCAAAGAGCAAGATAAACACATCCATGAGGGCACAGGAGAGAAAAAACGGCCTAAGAATGGCAAAGAATCCTTTGTGTAGAGGAAGGCCATTGGTTTGTTTGAGTTAATTTTATATCCAGCTACTTTGCTGAAGTTGTTTATCTGGTTTAGGAGCTCTCTGGTGGAATTTTTGGGATCAGTTAAGTTTACTATCATATCATCAGCAAATAGTGATAATTTGACTTCTTCCTTTCCAATTCGTATCCCT
>NW_022196896.1:15059543-15060119 GCF_008632895.1 Mastomys coucha
AATGCTTTCTCAGCATCTAATGAGATGATCATATGGTTTTTTTCTTTGAGTTTGTTTATATAGTAAATCACGTTGAATATTGAACCATTCTTGCATCCCTAGGATGAAGCCTACTTGATCATGATGGATGATCGTTTTGATGTGTTCTTGGATTCGGTTTGCAAAAATTTTATTGAGTATTTTTGCATCAATATTCATAAGGGAAATTGGTCTGAAGTTTTCTTTCTTTGTTAGGTCTTTGTGTGGTTTAGGTATAAGAGTAATTGTGGCTTCTTCATAGAACGAATTGGGTAGAGTACCTTCTGCTTCTATTTTGTGGAATAGTTTGAGGAATATTGGTATTAGGTCTTGTTTGAAGGTTTGATAAAACTCTGCACTAAACCCATCTGGTCCTGGGCTTTTTTTGGTTTGGACACTATTAGTGGCTGTTTCTATTTCATTAGCAGATATGAAATAGAAACTGTTTAGGTCATTGATGTGATCTTTATTTAACTTTGGTACCTGGTATGAAAGAAATTAGGGAAACAACACCCTTCACAATAGTCACAAATAATATAAAATACCTTGGTGTGACTC
>NW_022196896.1:15060606-15074125 GCF_008632895.1 Mastomys coucha
ATGAACCCACAAACCTATGGCCACTTGATCTTTGAAAAAGGAGCTAAAACCATCCAGTGGAAAAAAGACAGCATTTTCAGCAAATGATGTTGGCTCAACTGGCAGTCAGCATGTAGAATAATGCAAAGTGATCCATTCCTATCTCCTTGTACAAAGCTCAAGTCCAAGTGGATCAAGGACCTCCACATAAAACCAGATACACTGAAACTAATAGAAAAGAAAGTGGGGAAGAGCCTCGAGCACATAAGCACAGGAGAAATTTTCCTGAACAGAACACCAATAGCTTATGCTCTAAGATTAAGAACCGACAAATGGGACCTCATAAAATTGCAAAGCTTCTGTAAGGCAAAAGACACTGTCAATAGGACAAAACGACCAACAAATTGGGAAAAGATCTTTACCAATCCTATATCTGATAGAGGGCTAATATCCAATATATACAAAGAACTCAAGAAGTTAGACTCCAGAGAAACAAATAACCCTATTAAAAATGGGGTACAGATCTAAACAAAGAATTCTCAACTGACATATACGTATACCGAATGGCTGAGAAGCACCTAAAGAAATGTTCAACATCCTTAGTCATCAGGGAAATGTAAATCAAAACAACCCTGAGATTCCACCTCACACCAGTCAGAATGGCTAGGATAAAAGACTCAGGTGACAGCAGATGCTGGAGAAGTTGTGGAGAAAGAGGAATTCATTGCTGATGGGATTGCGAGCTGGTACAACCACTCTGGAAATCAGTTTGGCAGTTCCTCTGGAAATTGGACATAGTACTACCAGAGGACCCAGCTACACCACTACTGGGCATATACCTAGAAGATGCTCCAACATGTGATAAGAATACCTGCTCCACTATGTTCATAGCAGCCTTATTTATAAAAGCCAGAAACTGGAAACAACCCAGATGTTCCTCAACAGAGGAATGGATACAGAAAATGTGGTACATCTACACAATGGAGTACTACTACTCAACTATTAAAAACAATGAATTTATGAAATTCTTGGGGAAATGGATGGACCTGGAGAATACTATCCTGAGTGAGGTAACCCAATCACAAAAGAACACACATGGTATGCATTCTCTGATAAGTGGATATTAGACCAGAAGATCGGAATACACAAATTACAAACCACAAACCATAAGAAACTCAAGAAGAAGGAAGACCAAAGTGTAGATACTTCATTCCTTCTTAGAAGGGGGAACAAAATACCCATGGAAGGAGTTGTAGAGACTACCTATGGGGTAGAGACTAAAGGAAGGACAATTCAGAGACTGCTCCACCTGGGAATCCTTCCCATATTAAATCATCAAATCTAGACACTATTGTGGATACCAGCAAGTGCTGGACGACAGGAGCCTGATATAGCTGTCTCCTGAGAGGCTCTAACAGTACCTGACTAATAAAGAAGTAGAGGCTCACAGCCATCCATTGGACTGAGTACAGGGTCCCCAATGAAGGAGTTAGAGAAAAGACCCAGGGAGCTGAAGGGTTTGCAGCCCCTTAGGAGGAACAACAATATGAACTACTTAGTACCCTCAGAGCTCCCAGGGACTAAAACACCAACCAAAGAGTACACATGGTGGGACTCATGGCTCCAGCAGCATATGTATAGCAGAAGATGGCCAAGTTGGTCATTAGTGGGAGGAGAGGCCCTTAGTCCTGTGAAGGTTCTATGCCCCAGTGTAGGGGAATGCCAGGGCCAGGAAGTGGGAGGGGGTTTGGTGGTGAGCAGGGGGAGGAGGGAGGGAATAGTGGTTTGTTTTAGTTTTTGGTTTTTTTTTTATTTTATTTTATTTATTTTTTCTTTTCTTTTTTCTTTTTTTCTTTCTTTTCTTTTCTTTTTTTTTGAGGGGAACCTGGGAAAGGAAATATTGTAAATAAAGAAAACATCTAATAATAATTAAAAAAATGGCAAAGAATCTAATGAAGCTTAGGAAAACATTAAGTATTAAAAACCAAAACAAAATAAAGGAAAAACCACACACACACTCACACACACACATGCACACGCACATGCACATGCATGCACTCATGAATACACGCGTTCTCGAGCACACACAATAGCAAAATGGCAGGAACTAACAGATACCTTTCCACAATAGCTCAATGTTAATAGTCATAATATGGGCTAGAAAGATGGGTCAGCGGGTAAAAGCACTGACTGTTCTTCCAGGGGTCCTGAGTTCAAATCCCAACAACCACATGGTGGCTCACAACCATCTGTCATGAGATCAGATGCCCTCTTCCGATGTTTCTGAAGATAGCTATAGTGTACTTACATATAATAAATAAATAATCTTAAAAAAAATAGTCACAATATTCCAGCTAGAAAAACCATATACTGGTAGACTAGATTGGAAAACAGGACCCATTTATTTGTTTTCTGCAAGTAACAGACTTTTCTGGGGAAGATTATCATTTTAGCTTTAGACTGAAGGAACGGAAAGACAAAAAAGCACCCAGAGCAAATGGACTGCGGAAGTAAGCAGGCATCCCTGTTTCAAATACCTGAAAAAGTAAGGTCTGGGTTACACCTCAGTGTAGAGGTCTTGCCTAGCATGCACTGGACACAATCCATAATACTGCCCAAACAAAGCGGATGCCTGGAGAGATGTCTCAGACTATATGATGCACAGGCACGAGGACCTGAATTTGGATCCCAATATCCACATAAAATCTGGGCATGGCCATGTGCACATGCAACCCCAGTCCTTGGAGGGATGACATGCAGGAGGAGGGCTGGGGTCTTGCTGGCCACCAGCCTAGCTTCATGTTCAACGAAAAAACATGTCTCAAAGAAACAGTGGAGTGGGAAGAGTCAAGTATTCGGTCTCCTCCTTTGACCTTTGTGCATGTGCATAGGCACCGTCCCCACCCATGCACATGTCCATATACCTCCTCAATCACACAATGACACACGCGCTTGTAATCTCAGTACTGGAAAGGCAGAAATAGGTGGATGCATCCAGCCAAACTCGCTTGATCACTGAGTTCCAAGTTAAATGAAAAACTGTCTCAAAGAATAAGGTAGATGGAACCTTATAAAAAAAACTCTTCACATGCATGCGTCACACATTTGAAGGTGGAAACACTCAAAACACATACATGCACACATACAAAGAGACTTATTACTATGGACAGTGAATAAACAATAATTAAATATAAAAAACAAACATGAATTAATGTAAAAGCACCAACGTAAATGCATACATTCAAAATATATAACTCAAAAAGAGAAATACAGGACAAACAATCCAAACAATAAATGAGCAAATTAACTAAATACATATTTCCCAAAAGAAGTATAAATGGCTAGTAAGTACACAGAAAAACATGTGTCAGCCATCAGGAAAATGTACATCAAACTTACATTAAGATTCCAGTTCTCCAATCAGAATGGTTATCGTTAAGAAAATTAAAAACAACAAGTGCTTGACTGCACAGTAACAATGATTTTTCCCACCCATGTGCATCTAGCCAGCCACTTAGTCACTGCTTAGGTTCCCTACAGAACTAATACTATATGATATGGGTATATCATCCCTGGGTATGGGCCGGAAAGACTCTCCATCAGCATGTGAAAGACTTACTCACACATCCCATCTATATTTATTCCTTCACTGTTCACACTAGCCAAGTTAAAGAATCAGTCCAGGTTCCCATTGAGGGGTGAATGCAGTAAGAAAATGTGGTGTATATATGCAATAGAGTATTTAGTCACAAAGAATAAGATCACACGGTTAGGAAAAATGGTGGAACTGTAGAGTAACATGTTAAACTAAAAACAGACTTAGAAAAATCAATCTTGTCTACTTTCTCTCATATACAGAATTTTTTAAATTTAATTTAAATTTTTACTTATTTTTTTACATTCCACTCATTGACCTTCTCCCAGTCATCCCCTCCCACGTCCTTCCTCTATTCCCCCATCCCCTTCCCTGCTGAGCACCACCCCCACCCCGACATTTTAAGTCTCTGTGAGGCTATGGGCTTCCTCTCCCATTGAGGCCAGACAAGGCAGCCCAGATAGAAGAACTTATCCCACGGACAGGCAACAGCTTTTGGGATAGCCTATCCTCTAGTTGTTCAGGACCCACATGAAGACCAAGCTGCACATCTGCTACATAAGTAAGTATAAGGAGGCCTAGGCTAAGCCCATGTATGCTCCTTGGTTGATGGTTCAGTCTCTGGGAGCCCCAAGGGTCCAGTTAAGTCTTGATAGAAAGAAGACATGGAAGTAGGAGGCAGCTCCGAGGAAAGGGGAAGGACTGGGCTGATAGTGGGGGAAGCAGGCTGTATACCTCTGCTGCACTGCTGCGATGAAACACACCACTTCCAACAGTTAATCTATGCTACAAAGAAAATTAGCTTCCTCCAAATCAGCTGGAGCATGGGCTTCCTAGCTGCCATCAGGTTCAAAGTGTTTGTGGACTAGAAATTTACCTTTTAGACACTCTTTCAGGTTTTTCTTATAAATAATGATGTAAACAAACCTCCCTGTAACAACAGTATTTTAGTAATTTGCATATTTTAGAGCTAGTTAGGATGAATTGAATATTAAAATTGAGAACAAGAGGAATATCACACTATTACTTAATCTCCCATCCATTTTAATAAGGTGCCATTTGAATAAAGAAACATTAAAATTCCATGGATCTGCTACAATTCTAAGGTAATAATAAGAACTACAATAAAAATTGGAGAAGGAAGTGCTTTGTTAACAAGATGCCAATAAAGCAGCATTAGAATGAGAACTTTACAGTGATGGTGGCCTTGGAAAGCTTAGCGGCAACTTGCTTAGGTAACAGAGGACGAGACTGAGACTCCACGTTAAGTGAAGGCCAAGAATGAACACAGCAGTGTGTGTGGCACCTTCTCTCCTTCTGCTTCACAACTGCACTGTGAGGACCCAGCAACATCTGTAATGCTTTGCCTGACTTCTCATGTCCTCCAGAATCCAGGGATGTTCAGATTTAGGAAAACATGTTTATTTCCCACAGCATACAAGTTACCAAGGGTCCTTCTAAAAATTTTGAGTTTAAACGGATGTAATTAGAGGTACATTTCCTCAAAGAGCATTCCAATAGCTTATTCAATACCAAATGGTCAGCCCTAAAAACATACATACAATTAACATCATACAGACTGAGAAGGTTACATTGATGTGTTTAGGAATAAACACACACACATACACATACACAGACAGACAGACAGACACACATGCACGCACGCACACACACACACACACAGATGATTAATGAAAAAGAGGCCTTCAGTTTGAAAGTGAGCAAAGCAAGAAGTATGGGGGGGTGGAGGAGGGTTGAAGGAAGAAAAAGAGGGGAAAATAACGTAATTATAATCTCAAACAATTAAAGACATTTCAAAAACAATCACAATTTTGTTTCCCTTCCTGTTGACATATTTAAGTACTTGGTGTGAGATGGAGCACTCAAAGTGCTGTGTGCAACCTGGCTTGTTCTTGTTCAGAAGTACCGGCCCCCAGAGCCTTTGCATATGATTCCTATTGACTCCCTACAGGAAAAAAAACAAAGCTTATTGAGTGATTGGTTTGGCCACATAATATTAGGCCAATAAAATCTGAACAGGCTTAATAACCACTGCATGCACTTGAGCAGGGGTTCTCCACCTATAGGTTGTGACCCCTTTGGGGTCACATATCAGATGTCCTGAATATCAAGTATTTACGTGATGATTCATAGAAAAATTCAGTAGAAAAATTATAGTTAGGAAGTAGCAACAAAATTTTATGGTTTGAGCTGGGCGGTGGTGGCACACACCTTTAATCCCAGCACTTGCGAGGCAGAGGCAGGCGGATTTCTGAGTTCGAGGCCAGCCTGGTCTACAGAGTGAGTTCCAGGACAGCCAGGGCTACACAGAGAAACCCTGTCTCAAAAAACAAACAAACAAACAAACAAAATTATGGTTTGAGTCACTGCAAAATGAGCAAGGGTCACACCATTAGGAAGGTTGAGAACCAATGACTTAGAGTCTTTGTGATCCATTCCTGTTGTTTTCTGTTCTGTGTCATCACAGGGACAAATTTCCTGTACAATACTAGGTTCCAGTTGACATTTACGTGACCTTGAAGTATTCTCTGTACAGCAGCACAAGACAGGTATGTCACACTTATGAAAGAGACACCCTGTTTAACACCTCTGGACAGTTTAGGTTTCTACTCATTGTTTCTAATGAAGCCTACATGTAAATAGGCCTGCTTAAGCCTGAACTGAAGACCCGATGTCAGAGTGGGAAGCTACCAAAAGTAAAGAAGATGAAATCCAAGACCAGGAGTCTTTCTTATAGAAGTGTATCCATAAATATCAATGTGCCTTCAAATGCATTCGTGATAGAATGTTTTTATGTAGTTTAGAGCCTGGTCCATGATACATATTTGAATTATGGTCATTTGTGTTTAGAAATAGGAGTAATGAATCTATCTGACAATTCCATAATGTAAAATTGTACCAACATGTAGAAAGGAAATGTCACAATTTTTCTAGGGATACAATTTTCAAAGTCAATGATAAACTTCAAACAATGGAAACATAGAGGCTTTTCAAAAACATGTACAAGCCCACAAACATACAATGGCCTACCAAGTTACATGTTTCTGTTAGACTTCAGCACAAATAATTTGCTTCTCCATACAGATTTTCAAAGCAACTCTTTGGTCTTCATTTGCTTCAGATAGTTACAGAATATGTTTGAGAATTATTTTTCTTTTTGTTTCTTCAAATATATCCAATGGCAAAGAATTACAGAAATTTTGAAGGGTCACTTGACTACCAATAATGCTACCGCTTGTGCAAGGCTGCCTATCTTATTCTGGCTATTCCCAGATGTTAAGAGATGAATGTTTAAGAACTTCAGTGGCAGCGGTGACCTGGCGCCAGTTAATATCAACTCAGAAGTGCAATGGCTGTGGTCTTGTAGGGCCAGGAAAATGTTAGTGATCCCCCTAAAGAACAGACAGGAGCCAATCTGATCTGATCTGATGCAACTCACAGAGCTAGCTTGGGGCCCCTCCAAAACACCACCATCACACAGGATGGTTTGGGTAGTAGGGAATCCCTGAATATCCGGGCAAGGCTTTATAGTTAGCAGCAAGCGGTGGTTGGGGGGTTAAGCATGCAGGCGTGGTCCTGGTCATACAGATAGCATAGAGGTCATCTGGGTGGAATTTTGGGGGAGCCCCTGGTTATACAGATAATTTAATGGGCATCTAGGCTACTTAAGTATCTCTCGTTCTGGTTGTGGGAGCTTGTGGCCCTTCAGATAGCGCAGATCGCCAGGCTATTAATTACTTCCGAATCCCAGCCTTCTGGGTAGAAGAACAGGTTGTACATCTTTTCTATAAAAAAGACAAGCCCTCATGCTTGACATCTCTGGTTTTTCCATGATCTGTGGGAACAAGTACCTTTGTGCTGCCAACAGGCCTGGATATCTGCTGCAGCTGGGTTCTGATGTCGGCAGAACAGGGCGGCGGTGGCAGCCGCTGCACACTGCTCTTCCCTCTGACCCCTTTATATCTGGTGCTGGCAGGTCTTGTTCTTCAGGGAAAACACCTTCACAGACCCAGTCAGAGGCACGTCTCTAGGTTGATCCCAGGTCCAGTTGGGTTGACAACCATGACTAACCACTCTACCCAGTACAGCCCTAAATAAATATTCCTAAATCCTTATAGTTGACAAAAGTGGAAGGCTTTACAGTGTGTGTATCTAGCATGTATTCTCTGTCAGTGGTGTTTGTATGACCACATGCAGCTGCACAACAAAAAGAAATAAGATTCAGATCATGGAGGAGAGCTGTCCTTCTTTAACCCTTGGTATTTAAATGTTTAAAATACTTTTTAAGTCAGCCAAATTTGGCTTATGGGGGGGGGAGGGGTCAGGTTGGGAATTGACAACTAATGCTAGTGGCTGTTAAAAATCAAGAGAACTTAAGGTTCCAAATAATGCAGTCTGATGAGATGCTGGAGACCCTTGCCATCTAAGCCTGGGAAAACTGATGAACCCAGAGGAGGGAACAAGACCCTTGACAGTGGCAAGCTGTGTGCAGGTGGAAGATGTTGACATTCGAAAAAAAAAAAACATGACAGCTCTCCTCCATGATCTGAATCCTATTTCTTTTTGTTGTGCAACTACATGTGGTCATACAAATACCACTGACAGAGAATACATGATAGGTATACACATTGTAAAGCCTTCCACTTTTGTCAACTTTAAGGACTTGGGAACATTTATTTGGGGCTGTATTGGGTAGAGTTCTTTTTAGAACTCTTAAAATTACCAGAATTTCAAGAAGCATAAACTTTCTTGGAGTATCTGACAGCTAAAATGTCTCAAGTAAGAACGTTGTGCCAGAGCTGTGTATTAACAGTTTTCGGGCCTCTGTTGTATTCCGATTAGGAACTCATAAGTATTCTAGAAAATCACTGCAGAAATGACCTCCCATGCAAAAACACCTAACAAAACAAACACATGTTTACTAGAGAGACTGAATTAGTTGCATATGTCTAAACATTTGTGACCACACATAAATATGGCTGTTTTGGAAGAAACAATTCTCAGAAGGAATTGCCCTTCTCCTTTGTTCCTAGACTTTAGAAAAACAAACGTTAGTTGTTATCATGATACTTTAAAAGTTATGTTACATATTAAACATTAAGACCTGTCACCAATCAAAAAAAATCAATCCCCAACCCATTTTTCTCTTTTCTATTATACAGTTGATGATTGAATTAGTTTAGGGACTAGCACAACACATAACTATCAATGAAAGCAGCCTGACAGCAGGACCCTGCATAGAGATGGAGAAACTCTCCTATAGTGATGGTACAGAAGTCCCTTTAGGCGTTCCCAACGCTCAAGCTGTGATCTGGTTTAAGATCCAAAAGTAAAATCAAATATGTGAATAAAAAGGAGACTTAGCTAGTGAATCAATGAGAAATGTCACATTGTTTTCAGTTGTTTGTTTCTGTTGTGGTTAGGACTGGAACCTGGCACTCACAGTCTAGAGATCCTCACCTCCCCCTCCCCCTTCCCCTTCCCTTCTCCCTCTCCCCCCTCCAATCCCCTTTCCCCTCCCTTACCACCTCCATTCCTCTTCACCCTTCCCTTCCCCCTCCTCTTCCCTCCCCTCCTCTCTTCTCTTGTCTTCTCTTCTTTTCTTTTTGAAGACAGGGTTTCTCCATGTACCCCTGCCTGTCCTGGAACTTGCTCTGTAGACAGGCTGGTCTTGAACTAAGATACATATTTTGAGAATAATGCCCCTAAAATTTTAAATAACTTTTAAATCTTAAATGATATATAAAATATTTTTATTGGGAACAGATAACAAGGCATGTTCTTGGGCAGATTTGTTTAAAAGCTCTGTAGTGAATACCTATTACTATTGAATAGTGCTCAGTGACATTTTCCAAACTGTGTTCAGAAACACTGAAGTCTCCAGATATCAACAGATACTCTACAGGAGCCTGATAAACATCAGAAACTTTACACACCATGACACCAGAGTGTCCACTGGCTTCTCAAGGGCCCTGAAGCTAAGTGATCAAGACACCAATTTTATGGCAACTGATACAAGAGAGTTTTTTCTGGGTACACACAAATTCTGAAAAATTCTCACTGGACCTGTTCTGCAACCCCAACCTGTGCCTGGCCCAAAACTAT
Organism: Mastomys coucha; assembly: GCF_008632895.1. NCBI lineage: Eukaryota > Metazoa > Chordata > Mammalia > Rodentia > Muridae > Mastomys > Mastomys coucha. The sequence goes on from NW_022196896.1 coordinate 15,070,307, forward strand.
CACTATCCAGACAAAATAGATGCACAACTGCTTTACCTTAGGCCATCTACTCCATCCTTGCTCATCAGTAGTTTGCTCACAAATAAAACGTTTGGAATAAGCAGTGCTATAAACACCCAAGACTCAAAGCACACTTGATCTTGAGTTAGCATTGGGTGTTTGTACATTTGGCGTTTCTCACATTCAGTTACATATCATGACCCATGGTTTAAAAGGTGGTGTCTTGACCATAAGGGCTGTGATACAAATATGTTAGCCCAAACCTTCTGTTATATTCTGAAGTGTCCTGAATTGATCAGCTTCACACATGAGCCAGTGAGAAACTGATACCTGTTATTCCAAAATACACATCACAGTGGGAACCATTAGACAAGGACAGTTTTTACAAACAAAATCCAGAACATCTTTTAGTTATCTGTGCAGCTTATCTCCATCAGAAGTGGGGTTTTGTGTAGCCTATAGTGTCTCACATCATAAGATGATAGTGCTGTAACAATTTTCAATTGTTTTTATAGTGATGTTGCCACTCTTTATATCACTTTATAAAACACATTGAAACACTCCCTGTCAAAGTGTCAGCTCAGATAGAAACATCCTTTTCATCTAAAAAAAAAAATGCCAAATATGAAAGCCTTAATCCAATACTCACACTTATAAGCAAGTATCTTAAATGTACTGTCTGCTGTGTCAAGGAAAAAACCTGGACCCTACCAATGCTTATATAAAACATGTAACTATTATGACTTATGATTAAAATAATGACCTTTGACAGAGGGCTAGATCTCCTAACAGTTACAGGTAAAACCCAGGAATGCAGCAGTATATAGTCAGCCTGCAAATAAGGCAGTGATTGGCATTTAAGGATCAGTGACAAGATTTTCACAGTGGTTACCAAGTTATTGCATACTGCATCTAAAAGTGCTAAAAGAAACTAAACATAATGCTGAAAAAAAGCTTAAAATTTAAAAAAAAAATCTGCTTACAGCAATGTTCTCTACAATGTCAAGTAAAAACAAATTCCAAATGCTCATTACTGAGATACAGCAGTCATACGTGAGTCTTACTGATGCTCCTTACTCTTTTATTTACTTGCAAATACAAGGTATTTTGGGGGGTGACTGCGAGAAGGGCAGTGAGCAGGATATAAAGCAAGTAAGTAAAAGAAAATGTTAAATTTCTCCTTCACCTTTTCTCCCTTCATACCCCCTTTCAAATTCATGACCTTTTTCTCATTAATTTTTGTTACATGCATATATGTATATGCATATACATATATACTCCTAGATATAACTTGCTCAGTCTGTATGATGTTACTTTTATGTATGTTCTAAGGGTTTACCATGTATTACTGAACAAACAGTGTACTCTTCCACTCGGAAGATGATTTCTCCTGTCCTCAGCACCCGTTGCTTGCTTGTAGTTCTTTGTGTAGGGTTATGACCTTGTGGGATTTTCCAAATCCACTTTGGCATTCATAGCATCTTTATTCAGCTCATGTTCAGGCAATCATGTTGGTGAGACTTTCTGTGTGTAGATTCTGACATCACTAGGAGACATAATCTCACAACAAACTCTGATGTGGCTCTTAGCATTTTTCTCTCCCTCTTCTTTGATGCTCCTTTGAAGCAGGAGTATTTTGTAGATGGGACTGGGCTCTACAGCTCTGCATTTTGATTGGTTGTGGTTTTCTGTTTTGGTCTCTTTCTGTTGCAAGGACAAGTTTCCTTGATGAGGAGTGAGAACTACATTTATCTGTAGATATAAGGACACATGCCTTGACTGCTGTTCAGGATTATATTCAGTAAAGTTGTAGATTCTCCTCCCATACACATGACTTCACTAGAAAATTGTTGGTTAAGAGTGTGTGTACCCCTACTAAACCCTTAGGGTTCTTATGCTGTTACAAAGAATCAAAGACTATCTAACAAAAACTCCAATACTAGACATGAGAAGCCTTCCTTTGAGTTGTTAGCCAGGACTGTCCGAGAGACTCTCCAACACACAAAGCCTACTGCTGTTGCTCTTATTTCCCTTTCAGAGGTGGAAATTAAGCTCAAGACACCAAACACTTTAGGCATGGGGCCCAGAGACACCTGGAACTGACCTTAATGTCCTGTTTCTAAGAATTAGCTTTCATGGCATCAGAAGACACCATGCAAGCTTTCAAAGGAGGAAGAAAGCCAAACAGTCCTCCCCAGGTATGACATGAATCACATCAAGGACCAGAAAATACAAGTTTTAAGGCTTTAGATTATTTGTGACAAACATTAAAGAAATAAAATATGTTCACCATTTTCTCACTTAAACATTAATAATACTACAAACTTTGTCAGTTACATAAAAGCTGACTAGTCATTCATCTTCAATTTTTTTTATTAGATGTTTCCTTTATTTACAATATCTCCTTTCTCAGGTTCCCCTCCAAATAAAATAAAATAAAATAAAATAAAATAAAATAAAATAAAATAACAAAAACTAAAACAAAGTCCTGTTCCCTCCCCCCTCCCCCTGCTCACGACCCAACTCCCTCCTGCTTACTGGCCCTGGCATTCCCCTACACTGGGGCATAGAACCTTCACAGGGCCAAGGGCCTCTCCTCCCATTGATGACCAACTTGGCCATCCTCTGCTATACAAATGCTGCTGGAGCCATGAGTTCCACCATGTGTACTCCTTGGTTGGTGGTTTAGTCCCTGGGAGCATCTAGACACTATTGTGGATGCCAGCAAGTGCTGGATGACATAAGCCTGATATAGCTGTCTCCTGAGAGGCTCTGACAGTGCCCGACTGATACAGAAGTAGAGGCCCACAGCCATCCATTGGACTGAGCACAGGGTCCCCAGTGAAGGAGTTAGAGAAAGGACCCAAGGAGCTGAAGGGTTTGCAGTCTTCAAATTTTAATGACCAGAAGCTATAATAATTATGCATTATAGTAAATACATTAGTTGCTTTCTAATAGTTGTGAATTTTACATTTTAAGTTCTTATTGGAAGAATGAGAAAGATAGGGCTAAGAACAGGCTTGAATTCAGCTTATAAAAAGAGAAATAGACAACAACAAAAAAATCCTAGGAAAAGACAAGGCATGGTGGATAGCATCTTTAATCTTGGCTCACAGGAGGCAAACAGCCTAGGGAGAGAGTCACAATACTGGCTCACAAGTTATAGAACTACAATACCTGCAAATTCAAAGAATTTTTAATTTGTAACACACAAAACCCCAGGAAATTCCAGTTCTTCTGGCTACAAATAAAGTTGTATTGTAACAAGGCTACATGTTGTCTACAATTGCTTTCACATAAAATGGCACAGTTGAGGAGATGGCAAGGAGATTTGGGTGGTGCTCGCATTGCATGCTCTTTTCATTTTTGCCTAGCTGTTTGGCACACTATAAACTCTAATGACCAAGCTGCAATCTCCAGCACTGTGCATGCCTCATGGATCACCAGACCACAAAATTTTTTTCTTTTTATTTTCAGCACCAGTATCCATAATATCAAAACACAAAAATCAATACGTAATCTGTAAGTACCATGTGTTAAAGTCATAGAAGAATAAAGATTATCTTGTTATAAAATTAGATGGCAAAGCTTGGTATTTAACACGCAATGAAACAATGGATGACCTAAAATAATATTTTATGTGTTAGAATTAACAAACACTCATAGAGACATTTTTAATCCATAGGTTTTAGCAGTTAGAAAAACGTAAAGCAAGGATATTTATTACCACAGAATATACCGTAATAAAAAGAAGAAAATTTCAACCTAATTGACTCAAACATTAGCAAAGCAACAAAAGTCTTTTTTTTTTTTATTTTA
>NW_022196896.1:15074136-15093188 GCF_008632895.1 Mastomys coucha
AGACAACAGGGGATCCTGCCCGGGTCTCTGGCTTAATGTGCTCTCTGGAGTTAGGCGATCCACTTCAACAAAAGTCTTTTTAACCATTGATAACTTACTTGTGTTTGATTTTACCGGATGAAGAAATGTATGCAGAATAAACTTGCTTACCTATCAAGTTAATTTTGGCAAGAACAGTTGAAGAATGGAGAACACCAAGGAACATTAATAGTCAGTGACAGCAATTAAAAACAAGGAAAATGGCTTCCCTTGGGTATTGATGAATCAAAGATTATAGCATATTGGAGGAACTAATGCCAGAAATGAACAACTGAAGGGATGGTCTTCGAATTTTTTGTAATAGAACAATTTAACAGGCAAGAATATTTTCTAAGAAACAGGGATTCCACACAGCCTGTATGTAGCAAAAGCTGTGAACAGCTGTCACTGGAGGCGCTGTATAGTACAAAAAGTGTTGCTTAAACTTGATGAAAATGTAAGGTGTTTCCAACCTGGGCTTGTTCACAGTGTCATACATCAGCAGATACTTTTCAGCATCTATTTCACTCCATCTTATGCTATTGAAGCAGGGGTGGCAAGGATGGCCTTCCTTTGCTCTCTAAGGTTTAACCACTGAACAACCTGCTTTACCCTCCCACAGAGCATTTCATTGGCTTAGTATAGTTTATGACAGTTTGTTTTGAACTCAAGGCTGATATACCCTCATCTCCTGTACGAATGAATGAAACAGTCAATATGATAGTGAATGGCTTTTGATTTTAGCCTTTGCTAGACTGGATAGTGTTTTGGAATGAATTCGACCAAAAACTATAGGGCAAACAGTATATGTGGAACATACTGAAACATCTTGTTTCTTCATAGTTCAATGTACTACCAACAGGTAGACAAAACCTCTACAAACAAAGCTGTAGTTCAAATTATTTTGAAAAACCTGTTAGGAGCTTAATACAAACGCAAAGGCAACTTCCAATTTCAAAATCCACTTAAGTATTTGGTAGAGGGTCTTCTATCCAACCTTCAGCTGGATCTGATTTATCTATCATGTGCTAAAAGGTAAGCAGGAAAGAAGAAAGTAAAAGAAAGGTACAAGGTAAGAGGAAAAAAAAACTAACCAAAAGTTCATCAATGCCTTCCTTTCAGGTAATGAATACACTTTATAAAAACTGTTTCTCACTTACCTGTGTAAATATTTTGCAATATCTATCTTCAAAAGGACATACTATAAATACACAAATTCTTATTATAGACCAGTCTCAGGAGATAAACACTTACAGGGTTTGTGTGTATGTGTGGTTGGTGCATGCGTGTTGGGGATTGAGCATAGGAACTCACACATGCTAGGCAAGCTCTTTACCTCCTCAGTCTCTGTAATTAAATTTGATGCTAGGACACTCTGAATCTCAATTAAGTGAAATCTTTTCATAATGTACTTAACTCTTCGCATTAGTAGAGCCATGTTGCAAGAAGGTTTTCAATTTTGCCTTCCAGAGTCTCATAGACAGTGTGTAGCCCTTCTACAGCTTTCCAGGTCTCTGCTCTAGAACAGAAGCCACACTGAACACTTAAAAAGCACAGATTAAATGCCCTGGGTTTGCATGCTGGCTCTGTCACCAGCTGATCTTCAGCACTCATCAAACTTTGTGTGCATGCTCTTCTCGTTTGTAGTGTGGGTAAGTGATGGCATCAATTTCATAGGTTTAGAGTAAGGGTGATGTGAGTTAGAAAATGCAAACTTGGTACGGTGCTTTGTACCAGCTATGTAGGTATTTAGTGAAGGTAATCTGTTAGCTCAAGATAAAAGCTTGTAGTCAATTATACAGTTCCTACTCATTGGATAAAATATTAGAAATGTTTACATCCATTCAGAGACAAAAATAAAGTCCCAGTGCATGAAGGTGGAAGCTAACCAGGCTTTTCCCCAGCACTTCTTATTTCCATCAAACAGAAGACCAGGAAGAGCTTACTGCAGCTTGAAAAGGGTGTAATTCTCATATCCCTCTTTCAATGGAGAGATTGTGTTAATCTTAACTACTTTAAATTTCATATTATATTCTTAAGAGTCTAAATAAGAATAAACACAGTAATAGTAATGTATGATATTCACACTTTTAAAGTGTGACAACTCAAAATACATACATTAGTTGTTAAATAAATATATGCTGAATGCCTGCCATTTGCTTGTGTATAAATTTACTAGCTTAACACCTTTGAATGAAAAAGTTCCCCTATGTATATACTAGTGAGAGTATATCTTAAAAACTGCCTGAAGATACTGTCTGTTAATGTGCTTTTTGTAAGTGAATTATGCTATGAGAACATTTCAACTATTGCGATGCAGAAAGCTTCTTGCAACAATGAGAATGTTCTTCATCCACATGTCCAACATGGTAGCTACTAGCTGGCCGCAATCAACTAATGAGCAATGAGAAACAGGCAGTTCAAACACAGAAATGGCATTTGAAACTGAAGTACAATTAAGTGGATAATCAAACACAACCCTACAGAATTACTGCAGGGCACATGGATGTTAGACTAGAACATTTTTGTGTTGGGTAGAAAAACTGTCTTACTACAGGGTTAATAGGGCCCCTGAATGCCATAATGCATTTCAGTCTACTTTCTAAAGAGGATAATTCAATAAATTTGTTATGTAACAAATTTTTCCTCTCCTCCTGATCCTGAACTATAGATGGATTCTAATTACTTATGTTTTGAATTATGGAAAAGTATACATGAAATCCATATATATGTTGTTATACAAAGAACTGAGAAGCCTGAAGCCTCCAAGGCACCTATAAGGCACCTGTCCAGCAGTTAGAAAGCTATTTCAGTTAGTAGTCTTATACTTGAATATGCCTATGTTTTTATATATCTAGCAGTCAAAGAAAAATACAGATAGAAGTGGAAAAACTATTAATTTTCCAGCTGAACAATTACTATGTCAGCTTGAAACCAACCTCCTTTAGAAGCAAAAGCAACCTTATGATATTGGGTTTGAGGGTAGCCTGGGTTACAGGGAAAGCCTTGCCTCAAAGTAAATAACTAAACAAGGACAACAATAACAAACAAAACAGTTATATTGAAATGAGTCTCTCCACCTGTTTTTTTTTTTTTTTTTTGGTGCTTTAGTGCTAGGTAAGCACTGTGATGCTGAGCTATAATCTCAGTGTTCCCATTCTCAACCAGCTGTCCCAATTTGTACAACAACCAAAACACTTGCCAGCTCACACGGCTTAATAATGATTCTTTACAAAGAAAGATGTGTAAAATCAACTTTATTTTTCATAAATATTATGATTATTTTATTTTTCAAAGTATTCCTTTAAAATAAATTAGAATATTTCCATATTATTTCTTTGATATATGATTACTGATTAAAGCATACCACTGATCAACATAATGGGAAATAATATCAGTGATTCACACATTCATAAAGAAAAGTGGCTATAATATTTTAAAAAGCATTCTTTACATTTTTACTTGATTAAATGGATAATTTTACATTTTCCCTTAAATTCTATAAATGTCTCAATTCTCACTATTATAAAAAGTAAACAAACAAAAGAGCCACCCCCCACAAAAAGCCACCGAAGCATGATTTTAGTGACAGAACGGGTATGAACTCATTGAGTAAAGCTCTTTTTTATGAATACTTTTGGAAAGCTTGCGTTGAGCTCTACCACAGCCCTGTTATCAATCTGGGAGCAGAAGGACACGTCAAGTAGGGAAAGATCTTTGCAAGATTCCAGGAGTTTTCTCAATGATGCTGGACTCACCATTCTTGTTCCTGTTTAAAAAAAACAAAAAACCAAAACATTTACTTATAAAAAATAATCCTAATAATGAGCTCCTTTACTTTATTTTTAAACTTATGTAAAAATATATAAATTATTAAAGCAAAGCACTTTTAAAAACAAAATATTTTATATTAAATAGTTCTGCTTAACAAAAGTAAAACTGAATATTCTCAGACAACTTGACAGTGGGAATCTGAACCTCACCAATTCTCTTCTGTCCATCGCCTCTGTTGCTACTTTAATGCTCCTGACTGTCTCCTCCATTACTTCATTATCGCAGTGCAAAAAGATATTCATATCTCACCTTATTTAACTCAAAGCAACCTGTGTGGTGCCCATTAGGCAACGATGCTGCTATTTCACCCTCCAATCACAACTGAGCAACTATCCTAACAGTCTTGGAAACCTGTTCCAGGCCTGGAAACTGAACAATGGGCAGGACACATCTGCTGTAGGGCACCATTCACCAGGGCATAAAACACACGACCCAGCACAATTTACTATCTTATGGCGGGTGGCTGGAAGGCAGATCAAGGATGGCAAGTGACTTCTGCCTGTGTCAATTTGGAGTATCACAGGATATCCAGTTGGATGGTAAATTTCATAAATTATGAAAGGCATCTAACATGATAGGCATTTAATAAATACCAAATGTTACATGAGTCTAAAAGATGCGATTTATAAAATATACCCTGGTTTACTTACATTTTTTTTCTGGAGGAAAGAATTACTATCATAACACATATGCATATCTACTGACAAAGGCATTAGGATTGGGTCATTTTGTTTCTATAGTGCTAGGGATCAGAACTGTAACCTTGTGTACACTAAGCAAGTGCTCTATACTAATCTACACTCCCAGACCAGGAAAACACAAACCTCATTCTGTGTAAGTCCTTTCCACACCCATTACTCTCACAGTATCCAGAGCTTTAATTATAAGGAACTTCCTGCCACCTGTCTGCACATGGTTCCAAGCTAAACCTGCCAGATTCCCCCTGGAATTGGGATTTGGCAAAGCCATCACTGTCCATAAATACCAATGCCCAAGGACATAGAAAGCTGGGATGGCACTGTTGTATTTGGCTGTGTGCTCAGGGTAGTATGGATGGCTTTTATGTGAAGAGAACAGGCATAAGCAGGAGGGAAGCATCTATCTTTGCAAATACACACTGATGTGGTGCAGAAGTCAGGGGCAGGAGGAACATGTCGGACAGGAAAGGGAAAGACTGTGGCAGTACACACAAGACCTTCACAGGCTCCAGCACTGAGAGGGACAGGACGCACAGGCTCACAGACATTTCAGCTGATACCTATTGGCAGAATGAGATCAGTTTCCTCTAATGGAGTGCCATTGGGTGTATTAACCACTTCAGAGCTGGCCCCACGCTTAGGAGCAGGGTCAACACAAAACAGACTCCTTGTTACTTTGGCGGACTTTTCGGTTCATTGACATTCTTTTTTGTCTAACTGGTGTATTGCTTATTTCTTTTGATTTTTGTTTTTGTGGAGATTTTTTGTTTTGTTTTTGGTGAGCAAGTGAGTGAGACAAGGTGAGAGAAAGAGAGCACGCACACATAAAGTTGGATAGGTAGGAACATGGGAAGAATTTTGGAGGAGTTGAGGAAGAAAAACATGATCGAAGAATAAACTTTTTAAAAAAGGGAGAAGGAAAGCAAATAGCTTCTGTACCTTTTGATAGATGTTCTGATCCCTTCTGATGTCTAAATGTACCTTCTAAGCATGGGATCTGAGGGATAATCTTCATAATACTTTATAGCAAGTGGGCTTCAATTAAGTGAGATCAGAGAGCCTCAACTCAACTCTTCAGTTTACTGGAAGGTTTTGTTTGGTCTCACCCCAAATGGTAACTATTTTCTATTTCTTAGTCCTGTCAGTTAGAAGCTGTGTTTCCTAACAAATGCAGAAAATCAGTGATTTAAATTTTAATTAGACCAAAGATCCCCATCCTGATTCCAAGCCACTTGGCACTTGTTCTATTAAGCACAGAAGACTCAGCTCTGTGCTCCATCAGCTAGTTCCATCAGTGCAGGTTCCACTCTCTCTAGATTACTTATCTTCTACTTTAAAGCAATGCTAGACATGCTCAATAAATATGCAATGAATGAATAAAAGAAACTTGGAAAATCCTCTGATATTAGATATTATCACATTTGAACTTTTGTTAAATAGATTATTCTAACACCAGATTTATGGAATTTTGGCCTCTTCCTTCTCTAATTCAGCTGCTCCTTATTTCTAAAGCTCAGTAGCCTGTCAGTGAGAGTCCTCTGACTCTACCTTAAGTCTCCTCACTCACTTCAAACTCTGCAGGAGAGTGGTCATGCTGGTGACATACCAAGTCAAACAAGACTGCCTACTTCCTGGGGACAACCTGCACTGTCATCTTCTAGGCTTTTGTTTCATGTTGTTTCATCTACTTAATTTCCTATTCACTTTTAAATGGTATCTTCAAAGTATCTAATAACTTTTAAGAGAAAGGTGCCTCCCCACACCCCTAGGCACACAAAATAGACTTGCCTAGCTCGCATTATTTATACACTTGTTTTCCCTTATTCTTGCTAGGGAACAAACTCTTAGAAGGTGGGAAAACACGGCACCTTATCCATTTTGTACAGTGTCTTAGTGAGGCAAGGACACCATTTAATACTCATGATCCAATGGCAATGACAGAAACAATTACTACTGTATTATCTTGAATTAACAGATTCCTTATTTTAAAATCCTTACTTTAAGGATTCTGGTACTTGAGAATGAAAGGAAACCCAATGATAAAAGTAATGGAAACACAGCAAAATTAACCATGCAAAGTAATGGGTTTTATAAGGTATTTTCATATGCATACACATCACTATACTTTGTTCTTATTTGCCCTCTCTGCCTTTCTTTTGCTGGCCTCTTTGTGTCCCCAAACAGGGTCCCCTTTCTCTGTCCATGTCACATGTATTCTATTACTGCCAAGTCATTCTTATGTTTAATAGAATGAAGTGGGGTCCCTGACAACTGATCTTCACTGCTCATCATAGATGGCCATGGCCCAGTCAGTGTGACTGATTGTGATTCTAGAGCATCTCTTTCAGACTATGAATATTGTTCATAGTTACTATATAGCTTGCATTGTTTTTAGGAAAGAGCTGTAAAACAGGTTTTAAATAACAAAGTGCTAGCCACTAACGTGAACCTTACATCACTGTAAAAGGCCGTGGCTGACTTTTATCATTCTTGGGAACCATGATGGTTTGGGGAAGTTTTCAAAGTATTTCTAAATATTCTGGAAGTTTTACAATATTATAAAAGAGCTAGGATAAGTCAAGCAGAAGACAGGTCAGAAAGAAAATAAATAAGAACATGAGTGGGCATGAGACTTGCACAGAAGCAGAGACTGACTACAGGATCAACATCTCAGGCCTGTGGCTTGATTCTATCTCTTAGGATATGCTGGGTCTCGTCTATGAAAAGACACTGCTATAACTCCCTTAGCTGTGAAGATCAGGCAAAATATTTCACAAATTAAACAGTTGGTCCAAAGTGTATAAATTTTGTATGACTGACTGCTCAAGGTTAGACAGAATCAGTCATGTACAACAATATAAGGATCATCCATGAACTGTCATAAACCTGGACATGGAGAAAATTTAACCAAAACCAAACCCAGATGCTGAAAAGTACTGAGAAAAGAATATGCAAGTACTTAAAAGACTAATTTTTATCATCACTGACATATTGCCAAAGACAGTTCAAATGCTGAGTTTATGTACTTTATCATGATGTGTGGGCAAAATAATACCAGTGGTGGCACTGTTGGTGCCTCTGGCATGGGTTCCTTGTGGACAAACACAGTGAAGGCAAATGGAATTCCAGAAATCTGAACAATTCTCAACAGAGCTGCCTTGTGGAAGAAAAATTCCGAAAATCTAGAACTGCTAGGGGCAGTGATTTAAGATTTTTTTTAAAAACAAGTTTAACAATAAAAAAATTAAAAATCCAAGTTGAATTCATTTTACAAATGGATTCATGTCCTATCTTTAATAAACATGGATAATATGACTCATCTAACTCTTATTTTTTTGACTGTATCCAAACTTGTTAATTATTTAGAGCCTGTAAAGCTTTTGGAAGATTCAGCTATGAGATTATGTTGCTGCACTACTACACTCACCATTTTACTTACACACATACACACACACACACACACACATGTGGGGGGGCCTGGGGTGGCACGCTGCTGCAGCCTGGAGCTCTCTCTCTGCTGCTGAGGCCTATGGCAGGGTGCATTAGTCAAAAAGGAGACAATGTATAAATGAGATATTTTGTTATAGGAAAGATAAAATAGGCTGGTCAAGTAGAGAGAAAGAAAGTAGAGGAAGGAGAGGAAAAGAAGAGAGAGAGAAAGGAAAGCAAGAGCAAGAAGGCAAGAGAACAAAGAGAGGGAAAGAGGAAGAGGACAAGAGAGGAGACAAAGGGCAAGAGAGAGCAAGAGAGCAAGAGAGGAAGAAAGGAAGCAAGAGAGGAGACAAAGAGAATGAGAGGAGACAAAGGGCAAGAGAAGAGACAAAGAACAAGAGAGAGCAAGAGAGGAAGGAAGAGGGCAAGAGAAGAGACAAAGGACAAGAGAGAGCAAGAGAGAGGAGAGGGGTGAACCGCCCCTTAAATTGTATGGGGCGTGGCTATCAGTCTTTGGGGCAAGCCATGCCTGGCTGTGGTCAAATGGGACCCTGGCCTGGGGATAGGGTCCAGCTAGAATGCTGGGAGCTTGGGGCATTGTCTGCCTGATAGAGCACACATCTCCTGCAGGGGAGCTGTGAGGGGTTGGGACTGAAACAGGAGACAAAAACTCAGAAGCTATAGCTGAACTCCTTCTGCCCCCTGCAGGCAGAAACTGCCCACCAGGGCTCTAGGGCTCAAGGCCAATTACTCTGGCTAAGTTGTCTAAACAGGCCACTGCCCTACACACACACACACACACACACACACACACACACACACACACACACACACTCACTCACACACACACACACACACACATACACACACACACACACACTCCCTAGGCCAATGTATCTATCTTATACTTTCTAAAAAGCAGTATTATCAGGACAAATATTTATTGTAAGTTGACTTGGCTTCCTTGCAAAAGGTCTACAACTAGGTTTTAGGTCAAGGCTTTTAAACAAATATATGGAGGAAAGCCATCATATCCAACAAGAACAACAACAACAAAAACCCTAATACTAATAGAGAGAAAAGAAGAGATAGATAATAACCCAATGAAGCAGAAGACAACCAATCAAATTAATTAGTAAAATTAATTTATTAAATTACTAATTACTTACTACAATTAATTAATGAATAACCAATCAAGAATTAGTAAGCACCTCTCACAAATCATCTTAAAAGTAACTGGACTTAACTCAAAAGTGAAGAGACACAGACTGGCTCACTGACTAGACTAAAACATTAGAGTCCTCTCTCTGTTCTATTCACAATACCTCACTGGTAAAGATACCCACAGACTAAGTGAAAGGACAGAAGTCAATCTATCAAGCAAACAGAATCCAAAATCAAGCTGGGTTAATTGTCCTAATATCTAATAAAGTAGACATCAAACCAAAACTAGGCAGAACAGATAAAGAAGGCTACTACATATTAAAAACTATGAAAATGAATATCAACAAAATATATATGCAAATATATATGCACTAAATGTTGGAAGCTGTGATTTCAGAAAATGAGCACTATGGAGCATGAGTATGGTGGGCACAATAAAATAATATGAGGAGACTTTCATATCTCCTGTCAGCTTAGTTAGGCCAAAGTAAAAATCAACAATGCTGTTTCAGACTTAAACTATTTAACACTTGATTAAGCAGATATCTACACTGTTCCAATGGAACACAGTCTTCTCATCTGCCTATAGAACAATCTAGAGGCAGTCACATTTTAGGCCACAAAGATAATGTTAACAAACAGACAGGACTTGAAATAATTTGCCATCTCATCACAGTGGAATAAAACTGCAATCAACATGAAGAAAAGCTATAAAAATCCTTGGGGACTAAACATTTTTGAGTGATGTATAGAGTTGCTGAAAAAAAAATCAAGGAAGATTTTCTTTTTTTTAATTTTCTATAATCAAATGAAATTTAAAGCACAACATACCAGATCCTTGAAAAACAGTTCAGGTAGTTCTAAGAGAAAAGTTTAAATATCTTTTTTTACATTAAAAAAGAAAAGATCCCTCAAAATAATCTATTGATACATTGATGCCTTAGAAGATTCATTCAAAAGCATTAGGGAGTTAAAAGGAGTAGAGTTCATGACACAAATTAATGGAAACTAAAATAACAATACATGAAATCAAAGATGAAAACAGAGGTAGGAGTAATTCCAGTGAAAACCAGTAACACTAGAAAATGTTTAAGAAAGATCTAGGAGAAACTGACACATTCTTAGACATACACGATGTACCAAAATTAAATGACGAATGTATAAGCAATTTAGATTCCTAACATGAAATAAGATTGAAACAATAATAAGAAAAAAAGTCTTCCCAGAAAGGCAGGCCAAAGACCAGATAGATTCACCACTAAATTCAACCACACCCTTAAGGACACCCTAAACACAAGCACTCCTCCAAATGCTCCACCTCATGGAAAAGAAAAGAAAGCTGCCCGACTCATGATGTACAGCCACTGTTACCCTGTTATTTAAACTGGATAAGGTCACAACATCAACAAAAGCCTGACAGAACAATTTTTCTGATAAACATAGTTGTAGTTATTGCCAATAACATACATTAGAAAGAGCTCTCTTCAATAAATGGCTCTGGAAAAACTAGCTACCCACCTGTAGAAGAAATGGAACTAGACCTTATCTCCTTTCCTCCACGATAAATGATTCAGAATGGATCAAAGACCTTAACAGAAGACCTCTGAACACACCAGAAGAAAATACAGGGAAAACACTTCTATATGTAGGTATAGGTAAGGACTTTTCAAAAAAGACTCTAATAGCCAATATAGAAAATAATCCCAAGATATATTTGAATTCTAAGATATTTATTCTAGATAGGATTACATGAAATTTAAAAACTTCAGCATAAGAGAGGAAATAATCACTAAAGTAGAGACAGTTTATAGAATGGAAAGATAAAAATCTTTGCCAACTGTACATTGGAAAGGAGGCTGGAACCTATATAAGGAAATATACAAACATCACCAGAAGAGGAAACTATCTAGTTGGCTATTGCACTAAGCAGATAGTCTCAAAAAAAAAAAAAAAAAAAAAAAAAAAAAAGTGCAATTACCCACTAAATATCTGAAAAAGTGTTCAACATCTTTAACCACCAAGGAAACGTAGAAGACAACTTCTTTAAGCTTCTACCCACCCAACCCCCGACTCAGGAAGAATGGTTATCAGCAAGCAAATGACAACACAAGTCAGCCAATGCAGATGACGAGGACAGAGGAACTGTATGGATGAAAACGTAAACTGGTACAGCCACGGAGGCTCCAGAAAAGCTACAAACAGAACTAACATATGACTCAACTCCATTACTTCTGAAGGACTCAGGGCAACACCCAACAGACAGATAACTTCATATTCATGTTTCTGGCTGCACTATTCACGGCAGTGACAGCAACCAGCCTAGATGTCTAGCAATGGACCAAGGTGTGAAGAAATTCTGGTAAAAATATGCATGTAATTTTATGCAGCTATGAAGAAAAAAATGAAACCACATTTGCATGAAAATGCACTCACACTTGCATGAAGCCTCTCACAATAATTATGCTAAGTAAAATAAACCAGACTACAATAGACAAGTACCACAGGTTCTCTCTCACATGTGTATTCTAGATTTACATTCATATGTATGTGTGTACGCTTAAGTAAGGATTCCTATGATAGTAGAAAGGAGACTGTGGAAGAGTAGAAGAGGAGCACAAAGTGAGGAAAAAGAATAATAGAATACATTTGACCTGAAAGCAAAAGCCGGTACTATTTGGGGGAAAGCAGAGCTCAGGAAGGTGGCTATGGTGTGGTGGAAGAAAAGAAAGGGGAATGAGTAAGAATAAAGGAAAATGATATATAGGTATGAAAATCCCATTACAAAACCCATTGTTTTGTACCCAAACTTAAAAATATTTATACATTCTACTCTTACCTAATATGTCCAGTTGCTGTAATCTGGTACAATTAGATGCCAGTTCTTCTATGTCTGTGTCACACACAGACCTGTTAGCGGTAAGAAAGAGTTTCTGCAAGTTTGGGAGCTGACGTGCCAGTCGGGCAAAGCACCCAGTGCTGCTCTGAAGGGTGGGGCACCAGCCAAGGTCAAGTTCCTCAAGGAGCGGACAGCCAGAAGCCAACTCTGCTATCCCGCTCTCGGTGATATGCTTGCATCGCCACAGGTCCAAAGTCCGGAGGCTTTTACACTTGGCTCCTATCATGCTGGCTATCACATCATAATCTTCAATCTGGAAATCAAACAGTTCCAACATTCTACATGACACAGGCAGAAATATAAACTGCCTAGAACATTCTTAATCATCTCTTACTGTTGCTTTTAAATAAACATACCCATGTCCTTGTTAATACACATTTGTTTATGCATCCCAAATCTCTCGGTGCTTCATAAAAAGTGAGAGTAAAGAGCTAAGCAGATCACTCATCTAATGAAGAGCTTGTCATGGGCATGTGAGGACTTGAGTGTGATCCCCTGCACCTATGAAGAACTCAGGGCGGTAGTATACACCTGTGATCAGAGCACTGAGAGAAACAGGAGTACAACTGGGGCTTCATGGCCAGATAGTTTAGCCAAATAGGTGAATTTTGGCTTCAGTGAGAAATCCTGCCTCAAAAATACAGTGAAGTGCTATTGAAGAAGGTGTGCACATTAACATCTGGGTAATAATGACCTCTGTCTACACATGTATGTGCATGCACATTTTCACATACATATGTACACTCACATACACAAAGCAAAAAAATCATGTAAGATCCATTGTATAGAACTAGACAGAATATTAATGAATTAAATTTCCAAGCAACCCTCAGTCTCTCAAGACCAATCTGAGGAGTATGTGTTATTCTTTTGTGCCTACTATTTTAACACAGCCGCAGTCACCTGGTGGGAGGGTCTACTTTCTTCTATTTTATATGTGACTAATGTTCTTACCTGGGAGTTCATCCGTCCCTGACAAAGGTATATACTTTGGTAGTCTCTAAAACTGTGTTGAAATGCTGATAGTAGTTTGGGGTTAAGTGTAAATTTATAGACTAAACATACAATACAAAAGGACTTTAGACTATAATATGCTAAGCAGTGTTAAAGACTAAAGTCTCAAGGACTTACTTCATGATACAGATAAGCATTTAGTAACCAAGGACCTACCATAAAGAAGACAGCTTGACTAGGAGATAACAATTAACAGGACTCATAAGGAAATGCAAGCTGGTTTCAGGCAACTTTTAAATTACTTCAAGAAACACCAAATAATGCAAAGAACTCATGGACTCTTCTTAGTGACCCATTAAAATGCATAAAGAAACAAATTAATGTTAACAATACATCTTCTCTAGTTGTATCACTTCTCTAGTTGTAATACTAATATTGATAACAACATGTTATTAATATTAAGCTATTATAATATTTTACATTTTTCACACTAAGCCTTCAAAATTTGGTGTGTATCTTGTATTTACATGATACAAAATGGAAAATTGTATATTTCCACTGGTCATCAGCTACCAGACGTGACAGCATGGAAGTAGAAGCCAGTTATGAATGTAGAGTGCTCAGCACATTATATATATTCTCTTTCTACACATTTGCTCTTCTTCATGGGCCTGACTAGGTAGAAAGTAAAGGTAGAACTACACTCTCTTGAATTCTACTTTCACTCTCAATTTTGATGGCTCTCACAACTACTCAGAGTATAGACTACATTTCTCACCCTCTCATGCTACAAAGTGAGCTATATGACTAAGTTCTAGATAATAGAAGTAAATTTGCAAAGGCATGATACTTCTAGAAGAGTCCTTCAGGGGCTATGCCTTTGTCCAGTCTCTAGTTTGAAAGGGGAAAGAGATGGCCAGAGCTCCAGTCCTAACCTTGGGATCAAATGTGTGAACATACAGTCTTCAAGGGCACGTCTAGACCTCTCAAAGGAATGGAGAGTCACATTGGCAAATCAGCCTGGACTGTTCACCTCCTACACTCCATTTACAGAGAAAAGAAATAAACAATCTTATAGAAACAGTCATTGGTAGGTTTTACCTAATTTTAATTGGTATGCTTGCTTACAAACTTGATAATATTTTAAAGATAAAAGACTGAATTATTAAATTATTAATGAGTTATAAAAGTAAGCTTCAGATTATTATAGGGCTTTATTACCTACATGGTTGTTATTTTCTATTATGATATATAATAACACTTTAAGTTGGATGAATATGGATGGTGCTGCAGAACCTCTGGAGGGGTGCTGGAAACAAGGCTTCTACAAGGCAAGTACATCTGTGGTACTGGCTACAAGCACCATACAACTCTTCTTAGAGCTGATATGGCTTAAGCTTGAATGGAGCTGAGCACTCCTGGGGGAAGAGGTGTGCTTATGTATATCAGGCAAAACCAGCAGAAAAGTCTGGTGGCAAACCAAGCAAAACCAAAGTAATCAGGAAATGGGCAGAGTTGCTACTGCCAAATTCGGAAACAACCTTCCTGCCAAGGCTGCTGGACATGAGTTCAAGTGATACCGTAAGGCTTGGGAATTTAAGGAAAATAAATAAACAAAAGTAGACGTGTGTTCTAAAAACAAAACAACCCCCCAAAAGTTTAAATTAAAGAACCACTCATTTATTCAAAAATAACTGTTTTATTCCCTTCACCGATTAGAGGAAAAATCAGTTTATAAGAGTGCTAGAACCTGGAAGAGGCTCTAGGTGTTTAGTTGTGTAGATCAGTGTAGTAGCATCTTACTGGTAACCACACGCTTAATTTTATAAACAGTTTACTGACAGCTCCATTTCCCATAATGAGCTACATTTTACGAGATGTAATATGGGAAAGTGAGTTCAGCATTCAGGAAGACTGGGAAGCAAGAGTGAAGCAAAGACAAATAATTTCTTTATAGGGAGAAAACTAGTGTCACTTCCTAATTTTGATTAGGAATCCCTGCTCTATTCTCATATGTAAACTCTTTTATAATTGAAAATTCTTCAGGGCTAATTTTCCACAGATCAATTTTGGAGACACTGAATTAAAATACATGTAATTTTAACTATGAATATTTATGTGTATATGTGCATGTGTGGGAAAATACACACACACACACACACACACAAATATACACACACAAATTCCACCTCAAACTATGGCCAGGGGCCTATTTCCCAAAAATGATATTGCAATTTAAGAGTAGGGTGGTAATAACAAACAGTAGAGTATTTTGAGCAAAATTAAATAGGGCCTTTATCAATCTTAGTGGAGCAGGTTAGCAATATGTAAAGAGTGAAGCAGCTGGTCTGTTGTCATAGAAACTGCCATCAAGGGCCACTGGGCTCCTCTAGAAGAGCTACTAGGGGGATCCAAAGAAGACTATGAAGTAGCTTACAAAGGTAAGAATTGGACTTGAAGTACGTGAATCCAGTAGGTTCCCAAGATTGACCCTGGAAACCAGGACTATTTGGGCCCATGCTTGCACTTTATAGGACATAAGCATTGGGATTACAGAATATAAGATGTGAAATTACCTTACATACATCCCTATAAAAGGTTTCTCTAGGCTAGACTGTCAATTTCTGGACATCTTTGAACTAAGTGGTAAACTATAAAGATGTCCAATTAGGATCCAAAATTAGAATACCACATTTCTCTGACTGTCTTCTTATTTAGGACTTGCTACTAAATGGCTGCAAGTCTGGAAATCTCTTACATCTGCTTTGGCACTAGAAGATATAATAATGGATTGCTCCATAGGAAGACTCACTTCTGTGCATGTGCAGGTGTGCACGCATAGATCCCATCAGTTCAACTGCCCCTTACATCTCAGAATAAACCATAAAGCATGTAATTATATAGTTTAGATGAAATAAGTTTTACTTTCCTCATTACCTCTTCTACCAACATACAAAGCCACAGTGTAAATCTTAAAGGCCTACTCATGTTTTCTAATCTAAGAATCAGGCATCTGGACTTCACAGAGTAGTAAAATTTTAAGAAGAACAAATAAAATATGAGTGAGTCCAAATACAGAGCATCAATCTATGTATTGTGCCTGACAAATGAGTACGAATTCTCACAGTAACAACACACCTATGTGCTATCATATTTCTGAGAATTACTCTCACTAGAGCATCCAGACAGGTAAACAGCCTGAGACAGTATTCTTTCCACCATACTATACTCGCCTGTTTTTGTGGTAAAGATACATCCTTCAAAGACATACCCTCCAATTTAAGGAAAAAAATTGAATGTAGGGTAAAAGTATATTACTATGTATGTGGTAGGGTGTGTTAGGTAAACTTTGCCCATGGGAACAAAAAGAGAAGCAAGCCGTTACTGAGTATGAAGAATTTTCCAGCACTTACCATCACACAGCTGCCCAGGCTGAGGTGCTGAAGCTCTGCACAGAAGTTCAAAATGCTCAGTAGTGCTGTTTGCTGCCATCAGGGAGCACATCAGAGGCAAAGGCGGAAAGGGAATGAACGTGAAACAAAGAGAAGGGGTCAATTAGACATTAAAGGCTGTCACTGCTTTTCCTGAAATACAGCTGAAAACCTAGGTTACAGAGTCCACAAATGCCATTTAATGAGTCCCCAGGTGCTCCCTCCATTGACTGGCTTGGTTTCAAGGTAATCATTAGCAGTCTCCATGTAAGTCATCACTTAGTACGGTTTTACATAGTCTAAAGACATCTGTATTCCCCATGGCCTATCAGTTTATTTCTCAGGTAAGCATTTGGAGTCTGCTTAAGAGCTATGGGGAGAGATAGAGAGCTGGAACTAGAGAGAGAGTGTATGAGCCAGAGTGACAGGGAGGGGGAGCAACCCCCAGGGGGCTGGTGACACTTCTGAAGAGCAGCAACAGCTCTGACATTCACTGATCAGCTGCAGTCTGATGGAACTGCCAATAGAGTCACCCCAAATCAGGGCTGAGCTGGTGACTTTAATGTCAAAGGATTCTCTTTGCTGACAAAGATACCAACAACCATTGAGCACCTGTCAGTAGCAGATGCTGATGGAATCATATCTAACATGCACTTTCTAGTCATGTTTCTGCCATTTAATCCCATCTATCCTCTGCAATGAAAATGTCTGACCACTAAACATCCAAAGGTATGCTAGATGGATGTATAATCACAATAACTAAAATACATTTTCAATTGTGTGTGTGTGTGTTATGTGTGCACATGTGCCCACAAATGTACAAGGTGAGGCCAGAGAAGGATTTCTACTTTCTTCCTCTATCTCTGATCTCCACCTTACTCCTTTGAGACAGGGTCTGTCACTGAACGGAAGCTCATCACTTCAGACAGAGTGGCTGGCCAGGGAGATCCTGGGATCTGCCAGCCTTGCTCTACCCAGTGCTGGGTTTCCAGGCACATGTGGCCATACTCTGCTGTTTACATAGGGACAGAGGTTTGAACTTCAGTCCTCATAACTATGCATCAAGTGCTCTTAGCTACAAAACCATATTGCAAGCCCCTAAAAATATATTTAAAGTGCCAATTCATCTCATGACATGCCTGCCCTCAAAAAAATGTAAACTATGCAAATGTGATGTGCATGGCAAACTTTCTTTTTAAACACTTAACCTAAATTGTTTTTGTAACAAATTAAGCAATTAACAAAGTATTAAATTTTATATGTATTCAGAAAGGGAAAAGGATCGATGAGGGAGGAGGGAAGGTCTTGTTGAACCCCAGATAATTCTCAATAGCAATGTGGTAATGAAGTACCTACTGCAAAGTAAAATCACTTTAAGCAAAATTAAATACTAATTGCAAAAAGCATTAGAAAATACTAGATTACAGTCTATTACTCCACTGAGTATTTTTTAAAGCTAAGCAAAAGTTTACCTTGGTTTTATACCTTGTTTCTTATATAATGTAATATTTGTAAGACAATCTTACATAATTTTTAGAATGTGAACACTAGACAGGCCACATCAAGACATGTTAACTTTAAAGGTCTCTGAAGTGTTTCTCTGTATTACCCAACTAGCAGTGTGATGACATCACATTTGTCTTCACTAATGTACTGCATCTTTTTAACTAGAATATACTACCTATAGCAATTTTCACTTCTAATATTACTTCTCTGACACCCCTACTTTCTTTCTTCTGTAACTTCTGTTCAATAAACACAAGACTTTCCTAAGTACTAGTGTTTGTAGTAGTTTGAAAAATATGTCTGCATATTATCGCAGACACCGGCCTTCCAGGCACAGAGCTGACTTTCTCTTTTCAGAGGGATTCATTCTTAACAAACTGTGTGCAGTGGAGGTGACTGGTGATGGGATATGACTCAGTCACAGGGTCCACTTGGACAAGACTAACAGGTAAATATGTGGATGAAGCAGACTGCCCTCCCTAATGTGCTATCGAATCAGTTTAAGGCTTGAATAAACAACAGGAAGAGAGAGACTCACGGTCTGAAGAATTCTGCAGGTTCCCAGGGAGTAAGCCTGGAAGATGGTTCTCCAGACACAGTCAGCTTTGAGGTGAACAGAACCCCAGCTGACAACCTGCTGCAGTCTCCCTTGAGGCCTTTTTTGGGTTCCATTAGAGCCAAAACTACCACGAAGAACACCCCAGTCATAGACTTGATGATAAATGTAGTTCGTTTTGGAATAACTGATATATAATGATGTAAATAATACAGTGATTGATAGAGTAAGTATGACATTTATTAAATGTCCAGGGCTCCCTCTGAGGATTAAAAACATAAATTTATGGCAGTACCTGATGTTCAGTGTCTATAAATGAACAGACTCTTCAAACGGTGCTAATTCAGCAGTTTATTCTTTGTATACAATTTGGAATTTGTCTCATGTATTCACTTTAAAATTCCAAAAAGTATCAATTATCTCTTAGACTTCAAATCGGTTCATTTTCTCAAGTTCTTGATTTTGTTGTTTACCTTTGTTGTTTATATTCTGTTAATTTCTTTTTTTTTTTAGATATTTTCTTTATTTACATGTAAATTTCTCCATTCCCAGTTTCCCCTCCA
>NW_022196896.1:15094010-15119815 GCF_008632895.1 Mastomys coucha
GTGGAGCATGTGTCCTTGTTACATGTTGCAGTATTTTTTGGGTATATGCCCAGGAGTGGTATAGCCTCCGGTAGTTCTATGTCCAATTTCCGGAGGAAACGCCAAACTGATTTCCAGAGTGGTTGTATCAGTTTGCAATCCCACCAGCAATGTTCTAAGTTTTGTTTGAGACAGGATGTCACTACGTAGTACTAGCTCTCCTGGAACTTGCTATGCAGATCTGACTGGCTTCAAAGAACTCTGCCCGTCTCTGCCTCCCGAATGCTGGAGTTTTGCTCTAGCTTGCTTTTAATAGCTGTTTTCATTTACTTCTTGGAACCTCACTCCTTACTCCTACTTTTTATTTCTTAATGTCTCTTAGACAGCTCCTCTCTAAGACCAGGAATTTTTTTTGAGGACCGGGACTTCTAATAAAGGTGTTGAGATCCCACTCTGCAGGAGTCCTGTGGTCACTGCAGAGCCAGCAGGAACCTTAGTTCAGTTCTGACCATAACACATAGAATATGGTCCTTTTAGGTACAACTGTATGGATGCGAATCCTTTCTCTAAGACTCTCATTCAACAGCCTGGGAGCCCACCATCCCTCAGATCTGAGGATCCAAACCTAGGATGGGACAGTAATGTTCTCTTGGAATTGTTTGAGATGAACTCCGAGGTGAATTCCTTAAATCAAATTACCTGCCTATATAACGTGCACGTATGCAGGCCATGCACTGGAAAATGGCCACAAAACAGGGCCAAATTCTCAAAAAAAGCTGGTTCTCCCACAGCAGCTACCAGCTGCCACCAGCACCTCAGTTAGGAGCGAGACTTTCTGAGTCCTTTCTCCGTCTATACTGATTAACTATTTCTTGCTCTTGTGCAGGTTCTGCCAGGAACCACACTGGCTGAGTTATGAATACACAGGTTCTGTATGAGCAGAAGACACTAGTTCATAGCAGTCTTCCACAACCTCTAGCTCTCACTATCTTCCCATCCTTTGTTTAGTGGTGATGCTCCATGAAGTGACTGTAATGTTAATGTACAAGCCTAATAACACATCTTCCTAACTCACCTAAAAGAACCAATGTATCATGTATTTTATGGTAATTTATTTGTATTTTATGTATATGAATGCTTACTTAAATGTATGTATGTACACTACAAGTGTGTCTGGTGTTTGCTAAAGCCAGAGAGGGCATTGGCTGTCCTGAAACTGTTTACAGAGGGTTGTGAGCCATCAAATTCTAGGCTCTCTGCAAGAGCAACAAGTACTCTTTGCCCCTTAAATTAAATGCTTTTAGCCAGACATCTCTTCACCAGGCCCAACTTACTTTTGAACCAAGAGTTTAATCTAGAAACATCTTAATGCATTCTTTCTCTCAACAAAATTCCCCCCCTTTTAAATTATATGTTGACTATATAAAACAATCTTTAAGTTTAAATATAGATTGATCATATTCTTTCCCATCCCCAAGTCTTTCCCAATCCTCTCCCTCTCCCTAACCACACAAGTTCTTTCTCAAAAACAAACAAACCTCCAAACTAACCAAGAAAATGAAACTGTATTCAAAACAAACAAACAAACAAAACCTACCAAACTGTAACCAAATAAGACTACACAGAAAAAAACACTGCGTTGTCCACTGTATGTTGGCCAAGTACTCCTGAACATGAGGCCTACCCTGGAGGGACTGGTGATGTTCCCAAATGTCACTTCATGTCTCACAGAAGGGATAAATGACAGTTTACCCTGCTGGGTAGTTTTCATTTATTCACTCATTTAAAAAATAAAATAAAATAATATAAAACAAAAACTACCACATCAAAGAAGGACAACATGAATCATCATCAACAACAACAACAAAAAAAAAAAACCCAAGAGAAGGCCCAAGAATTGGAGACCCACTCGTCTGCACATTCAGGAGTCCTATAAAAATGCTGGCAGAAGACTGGGTGCAGCCCTGTGTGTACACACTGCTTCAGCCTCTGTGAGTTCATAAGGCCTTTGCCCATGCTGACGCAGGCGGCCTTGTTTTCTTGGTGTTCTCCATCCTCTCTGGTCCTTACACTCTTTCTACCTCCTCTTCCTAGAGGTCCCCTGAACTCTGGGAGGAGGGATTTGATGGAGAGATCCCATTTAGGGCTGAATGTCTAAAGTAACTTTAAAATATAGAAAAAAGTTATGTCTGAATATATGTACTTTGGCAAATACTTTACAGAAATTTAACCAGTGTTCACATTAAATTGGAAATTACAAAAGTTATGAATAATAGAGAAAACTATCATTTTTATTCTGACTTTAAAAAGGAACTATCATAGAATAAAAGAAGCTTCCTGTTTAAGGAGTTCATTCATCTTTGCTGAAAGAGAGATGAGAGATCAAAGGACTGCAATGTAGAAGGATAGGAATGGTGACAATGGAGGAGATGCTGTGAGGGACTAACGAGGACGCAAAGCAGATAAACCAAAGGCTTATTACAACAGCGATGATGCAGCAAATGGAAAAGACCCGATTGTCATTGTTCCCCTCCCCCTACCCCCCACAGCTAACTGATGACAATCCAGGCCTACATTAAGGAACTATATCTATGGTAACAGTTTACAGTCTCTCTACATCTAGTAAATACATATGCTCACACAATAATTGCAGAAAAGTCTTTGTGTATGTCTTCATATTTAGAATGAAGTAACTTGGGCTAATGTCAAAGCAAGGAAAGGAAACTAACTGTTCATATAGAAGATGATCAGATTTTGGGAGACTACCATTTAGCGTAAAAGTTGGCAAGCTACAACTCACAGGCAAACTATACCTTGCTAGATGCTTTTGTAAATAAAGTTCTACAGGAATCATTTATTTCAGCATTGTTTATAGATGTTATCGTACTTTAGCAATATAGTTAATTGTCTGTGGTGTAGAACATATGACCTACTGTATCGAATACAATGATTCTCAGCATGTGGGTCATGAGCCCTTTGGGAATTTGAACAACTATTTCACGGGATCACCTAAGATTACTGGAAAATACAGATACTTACATTATGATTTATAACAGTAGCAAAATTACAGGTATAAAGTAGCAATGAAAATAATTTTATGTTGCAGGTCATCTCAACATGAGGAACTGTAGTCAGAGTTCCCAGCATTAGGGAGATTGAGAACCACTGATCTAAAAGATTTACTCACTGGAAACACTTCTACATTGCAATATTTCTGTATATCTACAATACACCAACAGGCGAATCAAAGTACATAAAGAGTACTACTACAAAAAAAGACAATTCAACAGTCAATAGTAAAAAGTTTTATAAAACTCTTTTAAGTTTATAAACCTCTTCTAAGTACCCTTTAGGATTCTAAGTGTACAAATTCTATTGATTGCTTCTGCAAAACTTACTTAATGGGTGTACATATAATAAAATAATTTAAATAGTAGCTTTAAAAATGTAAAGCATCATGTTCTCTTTTAAATGAGTTTATAATTTTCAAACTCTAGTCAAATTACTATGAGAAAAAGTATGTTAAGGAGTGATTGGAACCACACATAATGATCAAACTGTACTCTGAGAAAATGTCATCTAGTATAATATATGTTCAGAAAATTAAAAGTTCTTCTACATTCTACCTGAAACTTACATAAAATCAGCAGCTTCAGAATCCACTGGTCCCTATAGAGTTTCAAAATGCAGTGCCAAATTATGAATATATAATTTATATATAATTCATATAGATCACATGACTATCAGTACAATACAAAGTAAAGGAGTAAATGACAATGTAGTGTAAAATGTGAACAGAGAGAAAACAAAACACAGTCAGGCAAAAACCACAGCATGCATGATCCTGGACCCAAGGTACCTGACTGTGGGGCAGTATGAGGCAGTGGTCTGCTCAGGTAACTTAGGCTCAGTAGAGTATTTGGCTTTGAGCCCTGGAGCGCCTTCGGGCAATTTTTGTTTGCAGAGGGCAGAAGGAGCTTGGCCATACCTTCTGAGTCTTTGGTTCCTGTTTCAGTCACAACCCCTCACAGCTGCCCCTGCAGGAATGTGTGCTCTATCAGACAGACAATGCCCCAAGCTCCTAGCATTCTAGCTGGACCCTACACCCAGTCATCTGACCACAAGACAGACATGCCACGCCCATACAATATAAGGGGCGGTTTGACCCCTCCTCTCTTGCCAGTCGGGAGAGTGAGTACAGTATCTTCTAGCCTGGAGACAAATCGAGGACTACGAGAATGACAGTTACCTTTTTTGTCATATTCATTATCATGACAGTTACCTTTTTTGTCATATTCATTATCACGTTATTCACTTGGAACTGCCAGTGTCAATCATGGAACTGCCCCTAACAGACTGGCCTGTGGGCAAGTCTCTGGGACATTTTCTTGATTAAAGAATGATGTGGGAAGACCCAGCCCAGTGTGTGTGTGAGGTGATGGGTTGTATAAGAAAGCAAGCTGAGTGTGCCATGGCAACAAACCAGTAAACAACTTTCCTCCATGGCTTCTGTGACAGTTCCTGCTGCCAAGTTCCAGGTTCAGGTCCTGCCCTAACTTCTCTCAAAGATGGACTGTGAATAGGATGTATATGCCAAGCAAGTTGCTTTTGTTTATGGTGTTTATCACAGCAATGGAGAGGAAACTGGAAGTGGAACTAGGATTTAAGTTCTCACACCCCAGCTCCAGTGACTTACTTCCTCCAGCAAGTCTATACCACTTAAACTGTGACCAAAGAATGCCACCAAATGAGTCAAATCATAACATCCCCCTGCCTCATGTTCAACAGTTAAACCAACCTACTGAAACAGACAACATTTTAGATGACAGCTAATGGTAGCCAGCATTAATTGACATAGGCAGGCAATTTCTTCCTACTAATTTCAACTGCTCTGCTAAGAGAAAGGCCATTCCCTTACCTGGCTATGTAGTCAGTGGCTGTTTGTTAGCTGAACTGTGTCTGCCAGCACACAATGTTTTAAAAGTAGGTATATAAAAAAAAAACAGTTAAGGGACCACCATATCTGTATGCTAGAAAGCAAATTTATGTCACCAAATCGAATTACAATGTGTTTGAAAGACAATTCACAAGTCTTTTGTGAAAAAAAAAAAAATCAAGGCACTTTTATCAATAGACTGGTATGAGGCTTTACTCTGCAGATTAAAGTGGCACACGAAAAAGAAATAGGCACACTCTTCTCCAACACAAGTGAAGATCAACTACTTTTCTTGCATGCTAGTTCATCAAGACGTAGGCAAAGGTGTCCTGGAAACTGTTGACACAGCCACTATGCTGGTAAACAGCTGCTGAACCATACTTGTGGATTACTGACATATACTAGTTCCCCACAAAACCTATAATCAGTTTTTTCACTTCTTCAGATTCTTTCAATTTATGCTCTATCATTCTTGAAGTGAGGCAATCAAAACTGGATGCAGGTGTTCCATTTATAAGTCCAACTTTTAAAAACCACTCTTGGTTTTCTTGCCTGCTGCTAAGCAACAGGATGGCATCCTCACTGAGATATTTGTCATTCCATTCTCATTTCCCACTACAGACATCCCCCCCCCCAAAAAATTGGTAAACACGCTCAAACTGTTTCCAGACTGCTCCAGGAAATACACAGGGCTTATGTGTAGGACACTCCTAGTAAACAGATAGAACAAGAGTAAGTAGTAAAAAGATTTTAGTGTTTTCAACAGAAGCAGCCAAGCTTTTAGAGTAATTTTTTCTAAAATCTTATATATTTTTAAAAATTTATCTGTATCAGCATAGCTAGCAGACCTGAGTTCAAATGTGAATGCAAATATTGTTTTGGGCCATATCACCTAAAACTTCAATTTCAACATCTGGAAAATGGAATCATTACCTACTTTCATTAGAATGGTCAGAGAGTTAAATATAAATAGAGTGTCTGGGAAAGCAAACAGAACACATCACAAAATGTATCAAACTTTAGAACTGAAACATGCCTCCAAAGCCCTCACACAGACTTATACACACAGTCTTAAGTTTTACAAAAGCACACAAACACATTATACTTAATAATATGGATTATAAATAAACAAAATATAGCTTTCTCTTATCATAATTTGACCTGTAGCATCAGTACTCTATAATAGAGTCAACACTTTAATATTGATTTTTGCTTATTTTCTATTTTGCAGGGTAATGGTTGAGGTGGCACAGTGGTGCATATCTATAATCCCAGTTACTCAGGAGATGGGGACAAAAAGTCTCCTACAGTCCAAAAGTTCAATGACCGCCTGGACAGTCATAGTAAGAATGTTAACTTAAGCAATTAAGCATTACAGTGTGCAATATATGGCCCTCTAAAAATGACACAACTGCTAGGGCAGTGGTGGCACACACCTTGAATCCCAGCACTTAGGAGCTGAGACAGGCGGATTTCTGAGTTCGAGGCCGGCTAGTCTACAGAGTGAGTTCCAGGACAGCCAGGGCTAGCCCCTCCCACACCTCCCTTTCCAAATCTCTCCCAAAAAGCTCAAGTTTACCACTTTTTTTCTTTCATATACATCTTCAGGATAATGAGGTACATTTGAAATCAGATCCTAATATATGAACATATTGTTGATGATTATGTAGAAAGTTAAGAGAGGGCAGTCACCCAACTGCCTTCTTCATCTCTGCTAATTTCCATCTACCAACATGATTAAGTCATGCAAAGAATATGGGAATAGAAAGGAGGAAGTGGCAAATGTGTTCATTATGGGATGGACCTGGGAGGACTGGGAAGTGAGCATGATTGGGCTGCACTATGTGAAACTCCCAAGTAATCAATGAAAATATTATGTTGGAAAAAAAGACAAGAAGTAAGGGATGAATCCAGAGACTTATTTGTAAGGGCTGAAGAAGAGCTGTTAGATTCTGAGAAGAAACATGACCTGGTATGGCCAGACATGTTAAGTGCATCATTCTGCTCTATGTATAGAGAAGGAAGTGGGATTAAAAAGACAAAAGCAGAGACTTAATAGATGGCCATTATAATGAACCAGGTGAGTGTTCTGAGAGATGCCAGTGGAATGGTAAGATGTGTAGTTATTTTGAGTCACTTTTAGGTTATAAATTTCTTTGGCTGTGTATCAACCAAATTTGTGAAAAGATTAAAAAAAAAATAAAGAAAGAAGGTGTTTGCAGCCTGACTGGAAAGAAATCAGCTGAAAGAAAGCTTCTTTCCAGCTCTTCTTGGTGCCATGAGGACTCGGGTGGAGATCCCACTGAGGAAGTAAGAGTGAGAAGGGAACAGTCTGCGCAGGGCTCAGGTCTGACTCCACCAATTAGATCACTCAAGTACATCATTTTCAAATTTTATTATGCATGAACTTTAGATAAATGAAAAGCCAAATTTTATATACACAACATTAAAAATTGTTAATTTAGCAGATAGCTCACCAAGAAGTAGGTAGGTAAGATAAGGTACTATCTAGACCTTATATAATATATCCATACAGTGGATGACTTTACATCCATATTTATGTAAGTGGGAGAAACTAGATCTGGTACTATCTAGACTTCAGTATGTATGTATAAATGTCCACTCTAGATGGGAGATCTCAACCCCTTAAGTCACACTTTAAAAAACAGTCACAGTACATCAGTCTCTTTAAAAAAATTTAAGAAAATCACAGATTAATGGTTCATTGACAACTTTGTCACATAAGTATATTAACATTTCAAAAGTTTATTTTTCTCAAATCACTTTAACTGTAAGATACCCTGCAAGTTTGGTTTTACCTTATTTTCTTTTCAAAGACATCTTTAATATTTAAGTATATTACATTTCTTCTTAAAGTCAAATAATCAGAAAATTTAAAACTGAGGCATTATCTCATTTAGATCTCAGACTATATAGTACACTGAGCAATAAAGTAGAGCTTTAGAAATAAAGCTTGTCCTTAAAAATAACTATAGTTTATTAATCTAAATTATACATAGTCACATAAAATACACCACCAAGCAAAAAGCATAAAGAATAGACATCAGCAAGTTGTATATATATATATATATGTATATATATATATATGTATATATATATATCATATACAGTAAATGCAAGAATAAATATGACATTTCAGAATGGATAATCCTAGTCCAGAAAAGACAGTTGACAATTTTACACTCAAACAACTGATGACTCACTTTTTCTCAGACCACTGAAACAGTGGTACTTAAGACCATCTTCTCATTGAACAAATAACTAAGTCTCAAAAAAATACCAATATCCCTCCTTAATACAAATGATAAGTGGGGTGAGAAAGAAATCAAAGAAACAATACCTTTTACAGTAGTTACAAATAATATAAAATATCTTGGATTAACTCTAACCAAAGAAGTAAGCAACTTATATGACAAGAACTTCATGTCACTAAAGAAAGAAACTGAGGAAGATAACAGAAGATGGAAAGATCTCCCATGCTCACAGATCTGTAGGGTTAATAAAGTGAAAATGGCCATGTTACCACAAGCAATTTATAAATTCAATGCAATCCCCATCAAAATTCCAACACAATTCTTTACAGAACCTGACCGAGCAATTCTCAACTACATATGGAAAAACAACAAAAACCCAGGATAACTAAAACAATCCTGAACAATAAAAGAACTTCTGGAGGTAGCACATCCCTGACCTCAAGCTGTGTTACAGAGCAACACTAATAAAAATTGGTATTGGTAAAGGAAGAGAAAGGTTGATCAAGGGAATCAAATCAAAGACCCTGAAATAAACCCACATTCCTATGGACACTTGATTTTTGATAAAGAAGCCAAAAATATATAGTGGAAAAAAAGAAAGTATCTTCCACAAATGGTCCTGGTCTAATGGGATGTCTGCATGTAGAAGAACGCAAGTAGATCAATATCTATCACCCTGCACAAAACTCAAGTCCAAGTGGATCAAAGACCTCAATGTAAAACCAGAAACACTAAACCTAATAAGACAGAAAGTAGAAAATATCCTTGAACTCACTGGTACAGAAGACAACTTCCTGAACAGAACACCAATGGCTCAGGCTCTAAGATCAATAACTGGTAAGTGAGACCTCATGAAACTGAAAAGCTTCTGGAAGGCAAAGGACACTGTCAGCAGGACAAAATGGCAACCTATAGATTGGGAATGGATCTTTACTAACCTTACATCAGTTACAGGGCTAATACCCAAAATTTATGAATAACTCAAGAAGTTAAACAGCAACAACCAAAATAACCCAATTAAAAAATGGGGTACAGAGTTAAGGAAAGAATTCTCAATAGAGGAATGGCCAAGAAATATTCAAAGTCCTTAGTCATCAGGGAAATGCATATTAAATGATGCTCAGATTCCATCCTACACTAGTCAGAATAGCTAAGATCCCAAACTCAAGTAAGAGCACATGCTGGTGAGGATGTGGAGCTAAGAAGAACAGTCCATCATTGCTGGTGGGAGTATACACTTGTACAACCACTTTGGAGATCAATTAATGCTTTCTCAGAAAACTGGGAATAGTTCTACCTCAACACCCAGTTATACCATTCCTGGTACATACCCAAAAGATGCCCCACTATACTACAAGGGCACTTGCTTAACTATGTTCATAGCAGCTTTATTTGTAAATAAATGAAACAAGTAAAAGCAACGTAGATGTCCCTCAACTAAAGAATGGATAAAGAAAGCATCCCATTTATAATATGAAGTACTATTTAGGTATTAAAAACAAAGACATCATGAATTTTGTAGGTAAATGGACTGAAATTGAGAATATCATCCTAAGTGAGGTAACCCAGACCCAAACAGACATGCATGGTATGTACTCACTTAGAAGTGATATAAGCTATAAAATACAGGATACCCATGCTACACTCCACCAACCCAAAGAAGCTAAACAAGAGGGAGGGCACAAGTGAGGGTGCTTGATTTATCATTTAGAAGTGGGAATAAAATAAAATAGGCAGATGGAGGGAGTGAACTGAGTGGGAAAGCCAATGGAGTAGGGAATGTGTGGGTTTCAGGATTAGGTGTTTGGGGAGACAGAGGAGATGGCCAGATGGCCATGAAAATGAATGGAATTTACAGCTGGCAGAGATGGGGTGGGGCATCTGGAGTAGATGCCAGAGTCCTGGGATAGGAAAGGCACCTAAGAAACAATGAGGCTCACGTTAGCAAAGATGTAAAGCAGTGAGGATACAGAAGGTAAAGAGGCCACCTCCTGTAGCCAGGCATGAAGCCTCATGGAGCCATAGGGACACTAACTCACCCATAAAACTTTCAACCCAGAATTTATCCTGCTTACAAGAAATGCATGGAACAAAGACTGATTAATGACAAGTAAAAAACAGGTCTAACTAGAGACCTATCCCATGGGCAAGCACCAATCCCTGACATTACTAATGACACTCTGTTATGCTTACAAACAGGAGCCTGGCATGGCTATCCTGTGAGAGCTTCCACCTAGCAGCTGACTCAGATGCAAAGACCCACAGTCAAACATTGGATGAAGCTTGGGGACTCTTATAGAAGAGTTGAGGGAGGGATTGAAAGCCCTAAAACAGATAGGAACTTCACATGAAGATCAACAGAGTCAACTAAACTAGACCCTTGGGACTCTCAGAGACTGAACCACCAACCAAAAAGCATTCATGGGCTGGACCTAGGCTCCTGACATATACATATCAAATGTATAGCTTGGTCTTCACATGGGTCTTGAACAACGGAAGTGGGAGCTATCCCTAAAGCTTTTGCCTGTACCTGGAATCTGTTCCCCTAACTGTCTGGCCTCAGTGGGAGAAGTGCTACAGGGACTTGATGTGCCAGTACTGGGGGATTACCCAAAGTACTGGGTACTTTGTCAGAGGAGAAGGGGAAGGGGGATAGGGGAGGGACTGTAGGAAGGGAAACTGAGGGAGTCACTGATCAGTGCTACAGTATTTTCTCTGTCCAATCACATTAGGGTGGTGAGAGGCCTGTGATTGAACGTGAATAGAGAGGTGGAGCTAGAGTTGGAGGAGGAAAAAGGAAGAGCAGGAGGAGGGTCTTCAGATCATGGAGACAGGTGATGAGGACTAGCCAGACTCCATGAGGTTATACACGCAAACAAACATTTTTACAAAATATATTAACTGGGTATATTGTCTTTATTATTTGGTTCTGAAGTTATTGTGTTGGCATCTTATAATTGTGATTTTATTATTATATAAATCTGATTGGATATTAAGGCCTTAAGCCTTTCAAGATGGTGTATGTCTCTAGTTTCATAAAGGGGGATTCTGGGAGACAGTAATCTCAAGGTACACAATTAGGAAGTTGACCATCACCATGCACATGCAAGCAATATGGCTACAAAATACTAGAAAAGCTACATACCTACATACTTTAACTTTAAAACATAGAGAGGGAGTGGGGATTATAGCTTTGTGAGAAAGGGTCTGCTTTCATATTCAAGACTCTGGGTTCAATTCCCAGCTTCCAATCATCAACAATAAACCACAAAGGTATTACCCAACAATGTAGGGACTGTGTTAACTGAAGCCCAAAATTTTGATACATATTTTATATAACATTTTGAATTTAAATAAAAATTATCTTAACCAGTTATTAAAATGTAATGCCAAAAAGCATAAAAACAATATACTGTGTGAGATGTTGTGTATATAACTCACTACAAGTTCCAAGCACCTGGAACCTATGGGTAGTTAAATATTTGGTGTGACTTAAAAAAACAAATATGAGAAAGTTCCCACTGCACTGGAAAAAAAAACACTGACAATCTGTTAAAACTCTAAGATTCTACATTACTTACAAAATTCTAACAAATAAGTAATACTCCAAAGACTAGGGAAAAAGAAATAAAAAATAATTTCCATGTTATGTAAGTATAAGATAAAAAATCCAAAAGATGTAAATGAAAAATGACTACAACAATTGTAAGCATTCATTAAGGGGAGCAAATATGAGATAAATATATGTAAAAACCCAAGTTTCCCTATATATTAATAATAAACAGTAAAAATTAAATGAAAGAGAAAAACAGCACCTGAAAGTATACCATGTAACATATGTATGTAGTCAGAATCACTTAGGATCTAAGTGAAGAAAACTGACATGTCAAGAAATAAAAGAAGACCTACATGAGCATATTGGAAGCTTTATCAGAGTGCAAAATGGAGTGTAATAACTTCTAAATGAAACTTCTGATGAGAAATGAGTGATCAAGAAGAATAAGTGTATAGATCCAACAAAAGTATTTGAATACAATAGTGAGGAAGTTCTTTCCCTTCACAGTAAAACATTATCCTTCAAAACTGTTATAACAATGTTACTAAAACCTTTATCAGTTGCTTATATTGCTTCCGGAACTGCCTAAATACAATACACATAATTTTGTCATCATATTGACCCAATTTGTATTTTTATCTTAGAGAGGGAAACTGAAATACTTAGATGCTGAACAGCATGAACCAAAAAACATTTAAGAGCCATAAAGGTCCATTATAGTGAGAAAGTCATTGGTATAGCATTTTAAGAAATGTAACTAATTTCTTTTATTCATTGACTTATAAAATACTTACTCATGTCAAATCCTGACCAGATTCTATTCTAGAATCTGGAAAGAGGGCAACAAAAAGAAGGGCAGTATTCACCACTATATAAAATATTGTATATCCTAATATGAAGAAAAATAATACAAAAAGGAAAATAATGATCATGCTAGAGCTTACTAGGAATGTTTAAAAGACAATAAAACTGGGTGGAAATAAGAAGTGCAAGTCAGAAGAGACTTCATTTAACCACTGTTCAAGGAGCCATCTTTTAAAACATAAAATGAGCAAGACCTCTGCTGATTAGTAAGAAATGTAATATGCTGGGAAAACAGTACAGATAGGAAGATGAACAAAGCCCTGAGTTGGAATTAAGTAAGAATGTTAACTAACCAAAAGCAGACCTACGTGTCTGGAGAAGAAAGAACGAAAACCAGAAGCTGCTGTTTATTATGGGGTCTTTGCATCTCTTCTTTAATCCAGAAGTATCATTGCCCTATAGTAACAATATTATACAAGTAGAAACTCTCTACATAAGACTGTCATTAGTCAGACATTTTATAAAATGAACACAGAAAGTAAAATCACGATCTGTTGGCGTGCACAGTGTTAAGGTGTCTCTCTGTCCTGTCTCATCTGCCTAAGGCCTTCTCTGATTGGCTTTACTAAAGAGCTGGTCAATAGCTGGGCAAGAAGTGGAAGGTACGCTCCCTGAAGAGAGAACGGGGTAAGGGGAGAAAAGTCAGAAGCAGGGATCAGCAAGTAGGCACAGAGGTGGATGGGCATAGGCATGAGCAGAGAGGTAGACC
Source organism: Mastomys coucha (assembly GCF_008632895.1). Lineage (NCBI taxonomy): Eukaryota > Metazoa > Chordata > Mammalia > Rodentia > Muridae > Mastomys > Mastomys coucha. The sequence continues at coordinate 15,107,330 of NW_022196896.1, forward strand.
AGGTGATGGCAGGATGCAGGCACAATGAGCTGGACTAGAGAAGCTGGGGAATAGCCCAAGGTAAAAGCCTAAGCTTTTTAAATATACAAGAGTCTCTGTGTCTCTATTAATATAGCTGACATATTTGTAAAAGGCCAATTTGGCACCCAATGTGGGGCAGTAAATCTAAGCTTAGGCCTAGAGAAAAGTTCTGGAAGGAAGGTGAGGAACAAGCACTTCTCAGAGCTAGAAGTGGCTTCCTAGCAACCAGTGTCTCAGATAGGCCCTGACAGTAGCGGCCGGTAGAATGTGGTAAGTGTGTGGAAATGTGATCTCCCCTTCCAGACCCCACAGCTTGGGTTGGCAGGAGGGTTACTGCAGGCCTGGGGTGAAAGAGAGGTAACTGGCCACATGGTACACATGGACTAGAACAGACTGGTTAATTAAGTTCAATGAGCTAGCTAAAAGGTAGTCTAAGCTAGGCCTAAACTATATAAATATTAATAAGTCTCTACATCATAATTCTTCTGCTGGCAGGTCCAAGAAATCCCACTATAGTGATCATTTAGGGAATGGTGAGTAGACTGTCATATAATACACTGTATACAGTTAATGAAAAGTTAGGTCCTAATACATACTAACACTGAAATACGTCCTACAGATGTATGTGAAAAAAGTAACCATATACATGACAGATTCTGTTTTGTGAACATGAAACCTGGCTACTATGATAACACTAATTATTCTACTTCTATGTCCACTTCTAATACCATGCATTTTGCTTCCTCCTACTTCAAGTGAAAATCCTCCTGCATGCCACCAGCCTGCCCCACCCCCTTCCTCTAAGCCATTCTCTGCCAGCACTTGGCTCACTGTCCCACCCCTACTCATTTCTTTTCCAGGGATCATGAACATGATTTAAAAGTTTATTGCTTTGAAGTGACTAACAATGCTTTAATGATTTTAGAGCATCCACATGATGTCATAACCTCTGCTTTAAAATGAGAAATCACAATAATATTTGAAAGCAATTCACTATTCAGCTAGACATTTCATTAAGAAAAACACAAATGAGTTATTCTTACCTCTACTTTTGTCCTGTAGAGAATGAGCCTCTTGAGCCTACATAACTTGGCAATATGGCCAAAAGCCTGAGGCGGCAGTTTGTCACAGGATGAGAGATTGAAGTCTTGTAGATTTGGGCACATTTCAGAAATAACCTCCAAGCAAGTGTCATTAAGAAAGTGGCTGCATGATAACTCAAGGCGTACCAATTCAGATCCACACACCTTCAGAAACCTGTGAAAACAATAATCCATGGAAGTTGTATAAAATTAAATGATACTTTTGTAAAATCTTTGAAATTATTACATTATTTCAATTATGTAATAATTGAAATTATATTAATTATGTCTCTTAACAGACACAGTTAAGAGAACAGATTTATACTAAAGAAAATACTTAACTTGATTCATGAGGTTCTTACTGCAGGCTGAAATGTTCATGGCTAACTCAAATAAATCAAGCAGAGAAGAAAACTGAATCCACATGGATTAACATGGTGTGAAGTCAGCTAATATTAAGTAGAAATTAAGATGACAGAGGAGATAGTTCTGCTTACCTGCAATTCTGAGTTGTAAAATCTAAAACATAAAACCCTAGGCTCTCAGTATATATCACTCTCTTAACAATGCCCATTCAGAATAGGGTAATATACTTTATATACAGTATACAAAAATGACAGGTTTACTTAAGAGACCCTGAAACAAGTCAGATTGGCTTCTTAATCTGGAAAATATCTAGGCTGGCTTAGGCATTTTATATGTTTTATATTTATATATATATATATATACACACACACACAATATATTAATGTCTACATATACACATATATAAAACATTTTATATTCATATAAATACATATAAATACATAATACTGTACTGTTGTGTTATGTTCTCTATAGCTGTTGCCACTTAGTAATTGGACTGCTTAATGCCAGAATTAATATAAAATATATAGCTGCAGCTTCCCATAAATACACAGAAATAAGAAAAGATAAAGAAATAAGGTGTTTCATCAGAATACAAATCACATTATTTATCATGTTGAATAATAACTGTGATTAAACTATTTGTTTATAGCTGTCATAGAAAGTATTCTAAGTGTTAGTGCAGTCTGAAAGTATGTAAATGTATGAAACTTTATCAGCTGAGTAACTGCACCCTCATGCATGCACCTGCTATCCCTGGTCTGTGCTTATCCTCCTTGACACAAAAATAACATTAACACTCCTAACTTCCATCAAAACTTTTTCCTAGGTCATCTAAGAATCTACCAAACACATATTTAAAATAAAATCAAACTAAATCCTATAACTCAAATTTTAAAAGAAGGACATGAGGCTAAACATCAAATATAGATTGTCCTCTTCTACTCTTTTCTATTAATGCCCTGGGGCAGGAGGGAAACTATTTACTCATTTTCTTAGTCATGTTCTCTTGCTGTGAAGAGATACCATGATCATAGCAATTCATAAAAGAAAATATTTAGTTGGGGCTGCCTTACAATTTCAGAGGTTTAGTCAAGTCCATTAACATGACAGGAAGCATGGTGGCATGCAGGCAGACATGATGGTGAAAGGTAGGTGAAAGTTTTACATCTGGATCAATAGGCAGCAGGAAGAGAGCAGGCCTTGAGGATTAGATTCAACTTCTGAAACCTTAAATCCCTCCTCCTAGTAACATAGAGTCATGGTTAGGGTTTTATTGCTATGAAAAGACACCATGACCAAGTCAACTCTTATAAATGCAAATATTTACTTGGGGCTGGCTTATAGGTTCAGAGGTTCAGTCTGTTATCACCATGGTGAGAAGCATGGCATTGTAAAGCAGATGTGATACTGGAGGAGGGACTGAGAATTCTGCATCTTGATCTGAATGCAGCCAGAAGGAGGCTTTCTTCTCCACTGGGTGGAGCTTAAGTCTAAGAGACCTCAAAGCCAGCCTACACAGTAGCATACTCCCACCAACAAGAGCACCTCTATTCCAATGAGGCCACGCCTCCCTAATAGGGCCATATCAGGGCCCTATTGACCAGGGGCCAAGCATATTCAAACCACCACATTCCACTCCCTAGACCCCACAGGCTGGTTCCAACACATGAGTCTATGGGGGTTATACCTAGCCATAGCATAATGAAAAATACATTTAGTTCAACCTCAAACATCCCCACAGTCTAAAGAGATTCAGGCAATCTCTTAACTTTAATCCCCTGTAAAATCAAAATCAAAACCCAAATCACATACTTCCAACATATCACATATCATGGCACAGGACTTACATTACTGTTCCAAAATGTCATAGTGAGGAACTACTAGACCAAAGCAAGACCAACAGGGCACACTCCAAACTCTGTGTCTCAATGTCTAATGTCCAACTCCTTTCACCTTTGATGATTGCAACACACTTTTTTCTCTTGGGCTGATTCCACTCCTTGTTAACAGCTTTCCTCGAAGATCATCCATGGCTCTAACTAACATCTCTAACATCTTACGGTCTCCAAGGCAACCTTACAGATTCTTGTTCCAATGTCTGGGATCCCTACATGATCTTTTGGGCTCCTCCAAAGGGCTTAGGGTCACTTCTCCAGCTCTGCCCTCTGTAGCACTCTAGGCTCTGGTTGACCCCAACTCCACTGCTGCTGCTATTCTTGGTGGTCATGCCATGGTACTGGCATCTCAAGTACACTGGGATCTTACAACTAGGCTTCACCAATAGCCTCTCAGAGGCTCTCTCTATGGTGCCAAGCCTCAACTTCTTTGCATGACCCCTTCAACCTGCAGATGAGACTACACCTTCACCAATGGCCTTTCTTGGCCTCTCAGTGTCAAGCCTCTCCATGACCCTTTCATGCCTTCACAACCAGTTCTACTTAGGTGATTCTTAAACATTACCAAGACTAGCTGCCAGCACAAGGTCTGTCTCTGGAACATAGCTTTTTTGTGTTCTCAGAAAATACTTCCCAGATTTCACCTGAGTATTGCTGGTCTCTTCTTAATCACTGCTAATTTCTTAGCACCAGCTAACCATCATCAACTGTTCCAGTAACACCTTCTATTCTTGCCTCTAAAGCAAGAGCCACATGGCTGAAGCTGCCAAGTTCTGCTGCTTGCTGGGGCTGGAACGTGCCCTCCTTGACATCATCACCAGCTTTCTGTTTTCCAGCTCCTTCCCTGCCTAAGCTTGGCTGTCCTGGAACTTGCTCTGAAGCCTGACCTTGAATTCAGAGATTTACATGTGTCTGTCTTCTAAGTGCTAGGATTAAAGGCATGCACCACCTCACCTGTACACATGAGCTTTTCTTTACCTTTTCACAAGATTTTTACAAGGTCTGGGTTATAGTTCATTCCAGATTTAATCAAGTTGACAACTGACAATAGCCATTACAATCTATCCTTTGTCAATTTGACATGTAATCATATCTCCTTAGGTCCAAATGAAAACAATAACCAGGTAATAATAAAGCCTAACATGATATAATTATCCCTTGTTTAACTACAAATGTATAAATAATAAGTTTAGCGGGGTTGGATCTTGCCCAGACATCACACTCCCTTCATTCCATTTAATATACTTGAACACAGGACTAAGCGCCAGCCCACTTCCTCTTTGAACTGTACATTTTGTATTTTTTCCTTTCTAAGCTTGCTACATTTGATCAAAATGTTCTTCATACGAGTGAACCACAGGACAAAGTCTAAACTAGGCTTTTTTGAGATTTCCTTTATTAAAGCAATGAATATAAATAGACTCTTGGGACAATGATAAAAAGAGGCATAGTCTTCACTAAAATATCACAAAAATGATTTCTAAGCAACATACTAAAATTCTTTTCCTCTGAAACCTTTTAAGACAGGCCCCCAGAGTTTGCATCACTCTCAGCACCAATGCCTTCCATACTTATATTAGGATGGCCATTAAGCCCCATTTAAAGCATTCCATTGCTTTCCAAAACCCATAGCTCTCCAAACAAAAGCATCACCAGCCTATCATAGCAATAACTCAGTCCCTGGTACCAACTTTGGTCTTCCTTTGGGTTTTATTGCCATGAAGAGACACCATGACCAGGTCAAATCTTATAAAGGCAAACATTTAATTGGGGCTGGCTTACAGTTTCAGAGGTTCAGTCCACTGTCATCATAGTGAGAAGCATGGAATTGTGCAGGCAGATGTGGTTAATCTGAATGCATCCAGGAGGAGGTTCTTCCCCCCTCTGGGTGGAGCTTGAGCACTAGGAGACATCAAAGCCTGCCTACACAGTGACTCACGTCCTCCAACAAGGCCATACCCACTAATAGGGCCATTTTCTATGGGCCAAACATATTCAAATCACCACACACACTTCCTCCAACAAGGCCACACTTCCTAATTCTGTCAAGTAGTTGCACTCCCTAATGACCAAGCATTCCAATACAGGAGTCTATGGGTGCCATTTTTATTTTTATTCAAACCACCATAACTATGTCTCAGCATATCCTCTTCTATCAAAAGGAGACTAAAACAGTACCCATCATATGCCTCATGGTTTTGAACACCAATTATGTGAAAACAGTTTGGAGAGATGAAAGCACCCCACAAACATTAAAAATATAAGTTAAACACTGGCTAGCAAAGTTTTAGTCTTTGAAATTGTGTGTGTGTGTGTGTGTGTGTATGTGTGTGTGTGTGTGTGTGTGTGTGTATTCAGAAGACGAATTTGTGGAGTCAATTTTCTTTCTGCCTTTTTCCTGGTTCTAGGGATGGAAAATAAGTAATTAGGATAGTGTAGCAAGAACTTTTATCAAATTGAGCCATCTTGCCAGTCCCTATCACACTTTTAAACAAAATAAATTTGGTTGTTCCTGCTTTGCTTTAAATACTGAATAAGTCTTAGTAGCCCATACATTTACGCATGACTTGCTCATCTTCTGCAATCATTTTCGGCTCTTCCTCAGGTCACCCATTCCTTTTAAACTCTACATTCAAATAGCCTATCTTATTAGTGTCACTGTGACATTTCACAACAGGTCTATTCTTTCATTAACATTCAGATGCTTTTCCTGTGACTCCCTGATCTGGATCTCATACAGCTCTATTTCCTCTGCTAATTATATTACCTGAGCTTCAGTCTTCATCCAGTACATTCATTCATTCAGTAAATATTTATTGAACTTCTACTATGACATGAGGGGACACTGGGAGTCATCATGGATAAAACATAGTCCCCACTTTCATAAAGCTGATTTACATGTTAGTGAGATGGGACTAGAAACAAATAAGTAAAATAAGCAGTATGCTAGTGTCTTAGTCAGGGTTTGTATTCCTGCACAAAACATCATGACCAAGAAGCAAGTTGGGAAAGAAAGGGTTTATTCAGCTTACACTTCTATATTGCTGTTCATCACCCAAGGAAGTCAGGACTGGAACTCAAGCAGGTCAGGAAGCAGGAGCTGATGCAGAGGCCATGGAGGGATGTTACTTACTGGCTTGCTTCCCCTGGCTTGCTCAGCCTGCTCTCTTATAGAACCCAAGACTACCAGCCCAGAGATGGCACCACCCACAAGGGGCCCTACCCCCTTGATCACTAATTGAGAAAATGCCCCACAGCTGGGTCTCATGGAGGCACTTCCCCAACTGAAGCTCCTTTTCTGTGATAACTCCAGCCTGTGTCAAGTTGACACACACAACCAGCCAGTACAGGTAGTGAGTGAGAAAATGTCGAGGGTAAAATAGAAACAAAGTAGGGCAACCAAAGCATATTCAGGGAAGTCTCAGCAAGTGGGTAAGGAAGGCTTGAACCTTGAGGAGGTAACTAAGGCAGGCATCAAAAAGAAGGGCAAGGGCACTGGTTGGGGCAGAAACTGATGCAGGAGGCAGAGGGTGTAGGGCAATCAGTAAGTCAGAGAACATGCACTATTTCCTGTGTCCCAATAAAGGCCCTGGCTTTCATTCTGGAAGAGAACGATTCCCTATTTCTAGAAACTTTGAGCAGAGAAGTGATATCACACCTGTGTTATACCAAGATTGCACTGGTTTCTCTATAATTTAACTGAAGGAACAGGGGCAAGAAGAGAGCACCATTAGGACACCCTCCAGTTCTTAAGGAAGAGTGGACTGTGCACTGACTAACCAGGTTCTAGTTCCACTTCAAAGGTGGCTTTGCTGAGTGGTGACAAACTTCCAACAACTCACATGCCATTGTCACATAATTTGTTTCCCACTGGTTTTCTAAGTACAATTTACTTATTTATTAGCATATTTTAACTTTTTATTGGTTCTTTGTGAATTTCACACCATGTACCCCAATTCCACTCATCTTCCCCTCCCCTTGTACCTACCCTCCACCCTTGCAATCTCCCCTCAAACAGAGAAAAGAAATAAATCTCATTGTAGAAGCTGTAGTATGTCACAGTGTGTCCATACCTCTTTGCTTGCAAATGTTCATTGCAATGCCTCATTGGTCTCGACCGAGACTTCTAGCTTCTGCTACTCTATCAACACTGGAACCTCAACTGGGACTCCTCTTGGATATCCAGTTGTTGCCCCGTGTCATGGGGATCCTGTACTTTTGGACCCTTCATGCACACTACCAGTTCATCTGTGGGGTAGATGTTGGGGTAGGCTAATTCAAAGCCCTAGATCTAGGCCTAAGAACTAGCTGAGCTAGTCAGCTTGCTGGCTCTCATGCTCTCACATTCTCAAACCCTTGGGGCTATCTAATCAGCAACCCCCACAACCACGGCTAGCCCTACCCTGGACCAGGAGAGGTGCAGGGTTCACTTTCCAGAGTGTTACAGATGGTAAGGGACATAGCTACTTCTCCCATCCCATGACCCCAAGACCAGTTCTACTACATGCCATAGACAGAGAGGGATGAGGAGAAGAAAAGGGTGTCTCTCCCTGTCCATTCCACCATCCAGCAGACAAGAGGCAGGGCTGGCTCTCCTGGGCTCAGGCCCTTAGTGCCAGCATATCTGCAAGCCCCACATCCAGGGCCAGCTCTACTGTACTACCCAAGTGAAGTAAAGCCTGCTCTTCCAAGTGCTGCAGCAGGTGAGGGACAAGGCCTGTTCTTCAGTTCCACCTTGACCAGTGGTGAGAGCAAAGGGGAGCAGAGGGGATCTCTCCCTAACTGACACTACCATGTTGCAGACAAGAGGCAGGGCCAGCTCTTCCACATTCACATCCTTGGGGCTGGCTGACCTGCAACCCCCACATATAGGGTCAGCTCTACTACGCTTTCCAGGCTAGGTGCTGGGCGAGTTTTCCTTCTCTCATGACCCCAGGGCCATGGTCTCCTACCAGGGCAGGTGATGAATGGGTAAGGGGAAAGGAGTTTTCTTCCTTGTCTATACCACCACTCTAGAGAGTGGTAAGGTGTGTCCAAGTGGCCCCTTTCGAGGGTCCTGTGTCTTGAGCTTCCTCCAACCCCCCGTGGAAGGGCCTTTGGACCCAGGCAGAGATTTTCTAGTCCCTACCTTGCTCTCCATCCTAACAGCCTGTCCAGGCGTGTCTGGTGCTGGACTGGTGTCACCTCAGGCTAGTTTTCTGTCCAGGTCTCCTCGCACCAGACTGAAGGTAGGTTCAGGCTTGCTTTTTTCACTGTACCCTGAGCCAAAACCAAACTCTTCCTTCTGCACGTGGCTTTTAGCAGGGTATTCTGCCGTAGCAGCAACAAGTAAGAAACGCATGTGGCAGTTAAAAAGCAGTCAAGTAAGTCTTTCAATTAAAAAGACTACTACATCTTTCACCTTTTTATTGAAAATAGGCTTTTTCATATAATATATTCTGTTCACTTTCCCCTCCCCCAACTCCTCCCAGAGCCTCCCACTCACCACCCACACAAATCCATACATTTTCTTTCTCTCCCTCATAAGAAAACAGGCAACAACAAACAACTCAGAAGCAGAAAAAAAAAGAGTCAAAGACAGAGCACAAGAAACACTACAGCCACAGACACACACTTTAATTCACACACACATCCCACAAAAGCACAAAATCGGAAACCATGATATATAAACAAAAGACCTGCAAGGTTAAAAAAATTGTCTTGAGTTCATTTTGTGTTGACCATCTACTGCTGGACATGGAGCCTGTCCCTAGGTGTGTGTGTGTGTATTGTGTGTGTGTGGGTATGTGTGTGTGTGTGTGTGTGTATGTGTGTATGTATGTTTATATACCCAGGGAAAGTCCAGTGAGAAAATTAGCTTTTTCTTTGCCGGCAGCTGTCATCTGGAGATAGCTTCTGGTCTAGGAAGGGGAACTTGTGTCCACTTCCCTTCTCAGTGCTGGAGGCCCGATCTGACTTAGACCTATTCTAAAATAGTAAAATTCTATTACTGCAGACCCATTCTAAAAGGAAGGTTTAGTAACTAAAGGTATGTTTCTGTGCATTTGATCAAACTACTCCCCCAAATTGGACAAGTTAACACTGTTACTTCATCTTGAGTATACAAGTAGTTATGGTGAGTCATTCATTTATAAGTTAGCAATCTAAGAATGAATGCTGACTTTCAATGAATCAAAACTATTTTTGATTTAATAATTTTAAAATGTTTTTCAGATTAGAAAAGTGGCTTTACAGAAGTAAATGAAGTCTTAAAACTAGAAGCTTTGGTCTTCCCTCCTTGTTGTCTTTGCTGTGGGGCAAAGCATTTTTATCTAGATTGCCTTTTCAGAGTTGAGTTAGAATGACTTGGTATTTCTTTTCTCTCTTGGCTGCCATCATGAAAAACTTTTCCTCCAAAGAATTTATAGATGAGTGTCAAACTAGTCACCTAAAACCTCATTACTAACGAACAGGAAGGCTTCAAGCTGACCTGGATGGTAAGAGTCAGAGAGCACAATAAAGACACGCCCACCCTAATACTGCACAATAAAGACACGCCCACCCTAATACTGCACAATAAAGACACGCCCACCCTAATACTGCACAATAAAGACACGCCCACCCTAATACTGCACAATAAAGACACGCCCACCCTAATACTGCACAATAAAGACACGCCCACCCTAATACTGCACAATAAAGACACGCCCACCCTAATACTGCACAATAAAGACACGCCCACCCTAATACTGCACAATAAAGACATGCCCACCCTAATACTGCCGTTCTGCTTTTGCTTTTCCTCCCTTCAAGACTCAGATATTCTCCCTCTGAGCAGGTTATCTAATCAATATGCTCACATTCTCTCTTCCCAACTTTACATAATATATTGATCTCATAAAGTCAGCAGCAGCAGACTCAACTGACCATACATGAATCATTTCGGAATGTGCCTTGTGGAAGTTTTCTTTCCTGCAGTTACATGGCTATTTTTCATTGATCAACTAGTTATTCATTTTAATCATGAGATGGGTCACTTGGAAGGAGAATAACTTACTTCCTCCAGCCTGTTTCTTCTACCTTGTGAATTCTTGTCTACTATTACTTGACATTGAAGGTTTTATTTATATTTTTTTAGAACTTCCTTTTTAAAATTTCCCCTTTTATTAAAAATAGATTCTTATCTCATATAATATATCCTAATGACAGTTTCCTCTCTCTACTCCTCCAAGTTCTTCCCCACCTTCCCTCCCATCCTGATCCACTCCCCTTCTGTCTCTCATTAGAAAAAGAACATGTTTCTAAGAGGTAACAACAAAACATAACAAAATAGAATATAATAAGCTAAGACAAAAGCCATCACATCAAAGGTAGGACAAGGCAAATCAATAAAAGAATAAGAGCACAAGAGAAGGTACAAGAATCAAAGACCCACTCATTCACACACTCAGGAATGCCATAGAACACTAAACAGCAAGCTAGAAAATCTGCACAGAGGACCAGTGCAGAACCCTGAAGGGCCCTTTGCATGCCGTTGCTGTTTAAGGCTCAGTGGGATCATATGAGAGCTGCTCAGGTTGATTTAGAGAGCCTTGTTTCCTTGGTGTCCTCCATTCCCTCTGGCTCTTTCACTCCTCTTCTATGGGGTTCCCTCAGTTCTGAGCAGGTGGGATATAGACATCCCATCTGTTTCTTCCAAGGTCTCTCTAAGAGTTTGATGAGTCTACATTCATATAAAAAACCCTGACCTGGGTCTGCTGCTATGAAAAACGCTGGTGGTACTGTTGTGGAAGGCTGTATAACCTTTAGGACATGGACCTTCACTGGAGGTCATGGGCCACTGGCCTTATGTTGGGGGAGCATGGAATAGAGCTTTTTATGTCTCTGATTTGTATTTGCTCTACTTCCTCATTATGGATACCCAGCCAACCTCTCCTCCTGCTACCATGCCTTCCCCATCTATTGCCATAGACAGGCTGTACTCCTCTGAAAATGTAAAACAAAATAACCCCTGTTCCTCAAAAGGGTATTTTATATTAGCAACAAGAAATCAACCAAGGCAATAACTGACAAAGTCCTTGAATCTAAAAGGCACCTAAAATGTTTTCTGACAAAATGAATGTGAGGGGTAAAATCCTGCATAAAGGGAGGAGTAGCAGAGAAACTCAACACCCATTGAAAGAAAGACAGCATTGTTAAAACGGAGCCTAGGCTTTTAAACAGAATACTATGATACATTTTAAAACAGGCAGGGAGGCAAGGGAATACACTAGACCTAAGAGACAGGGATGTAGAAGCAAAGGGGAATTAGATAGAATTGATTTTTTTTTTTTTTTAGTCGTCACAGTCCTGACATGGAACTAAAGTTTATTTAGGAGGCCAAGGATGTAAATATCTAAACAGTTCTGGTCTATCCACTGTTGACCCATCATTACCTGAGATTCAGTTTCATCCTGTTCTGACAAGGTTTTAGAACTCTATGAAATCCCTTTCCAGGAGACAAATTTCCCCTTTGTCTGAAGTCTTTTTCTTTTCTCAGCATGATAGTCCTCAGGAAATTCCCATTTATTTGAGCTCCATTGTATCAATAGTCTGATAGATTGAGAGAGAGACAAGTATCTTTTTTTTTTGCAATGTAATAAGACTGTATTTCAATGACCCTCACCTCACCAAAGGATTTTACCTCCATCGTAGCTAAGCTGAGAGTTGAAAGTTCTGCTGCACCAAGAAATGAATTGTAGGCTCGATTTTTGGATACAGACTTCCTGCTATGGTCAAAGCTATTTGACTTAAGTGAGTGACTTCATTCTCAGCCCACAAAGAACAGGTTACATTCATTTAAGAAATGATATAGGTATTAAGATGGTCTATCCATAAAATCATTCGCCAACTGTTTCAATGAACAATGGTTCTGCTTGGAGGGTGGCACAGACATTAGGTGAGGGTAAAAATTTGGTTTATTAGCTGTGATAATTTGGAAAAGCATTCATCTCAGAGAAAGAGTAACTTATAAAGTCCTCTTCTTCAAATTTGATACAAGAGTTACAAATGTCAAGCAAAGCATTTAGCCTTACTTTGTTGTTCTCTTACAAGCCACCTCCTTAGTTAATCGTCTATGTTTCTTTTGGGTATATAAATAC